>NW_026732996.1:122500-310711 GCF_028476545.2 Physella acuta | reverse complement strand
TATATATATATATATATATATATTTATACAGGGAGCCTGAAATTTATTTTGTGAGGGGTGCATTTTTTTCTGCCACTGGTACCAACCACATACAACAAAGGGTTAAAAAATCACCACATCTCTATTAAGTTATTTATATGCAGGATCCATGTCTATATTAATTAGCCTAGACAATTATCTATCAATAGCTACAAATAATTCAGACTATTATACATATTCTTTGAGTTCAGCTAATTAAATTGGCTAATTTGTTGTTCTTAATCCTTTGACAGTTCTGATACTGTAACTGATGAATCTGATGAAGATGTTGATGAGTACCAAAACCTGGATCCAAAGAATGGTTCACAGAATCCAGCTAGAGCTATACTTAACATTATTTTTGGGAACAATTTACCAGAAGACATTTGTGATACCAGTATTGACTTGGCAGCTGAAATAAAAAAATTGGAAGAATTTTGATATTAATTATACAAAGGAGACCAATGTTCACAATGTATTTGATACACTTTATGTTTAGCAAATCAAATTTCCCCCCCCCCCCCCTCCCCCCAATTTCATGATTGATAGTTTAAATGTTAGTTTTTCTCTTTCATTAAAATTTCTGCAGTACTGAAGGTGTTTTCTAACATATTTTAGATACACAGTTATCCTTTGATACACAAAACATAATTTGTTAATCAAGACAGTTTTTAATCATCCAGTTCCAACCTTTCTTTTTGTCATTTTTCTTATCTGTAATGTAGTATGTGCTTTTTTATACTACAAAAAATGAAATATCTCTCAGTAGAACAGTAACTGACTGTTAATAGAATACACATCTAGGCAAAAATTTAAAATGTTAAACTGTATGTCAATGCTAATTTAAATATTATATACTATCTCACAAGTAGTCCATTATTAACAAAATCATTAATGTTTAAGAATTGTTAGCTTGCTTTTTCTTTATGATTCCACCTAGTCACTACATAGTGATAAGATTGCCCCTGTTGATGAGCATTTATATATTTCTTAATATTTGTTCTCTTCTATGCATCAAATTAGGTGAATGTTGTTACTTGTGCTAGGTAACGGATTGTCTATCTGCTGTATTTATTCAAAATCTGATGAACTAAAGTAGGATTCGCTTAGCTTCTGCATCATACATAGTCGATAATTACAATGTAACAACACAGAGATTAATTAAAAGTTGTTTCTGCATGTCATATAATTTGTTTAATTGCATGTTTTCTTACATATCTGTCCTCCATGTATAGATATTATGTCACAAGTATATACAGTGGTACCTCAACCTATTAGTACCCCAACATACGAGATTTCTTTTAGGTATGAGCTGTTGAGCTAGCTAAAATTTGCTCTGACATACGAGCAAAATTTGAGATACAAGTAACCTGATTAGCGGGTTAAACAGTTCATGTAAAAGAAACATCTGGAAAAAGTTGCAACTGATTGAGCGTTGAAGCTATTTTATGACATTTACTCATTTCCAAAACATTTAGAAAGGGTGCAGAAACAAACTTTCGTGGATAGGTCTATTTTAGAGTCCTGCATAGAAAAGTGGGGAAAGTAATGTCTAAAGTTTGCCTGGATACTTAAAATTATATGCAGTGTTTTGTTCATTGCTACACTTTTCCTACATTTCTTCTTCGTTCTTAATGGTGTTAAGGAGATATTCTCCAATTCTATCAAGAGGTGATAAGCAACCTGTTCCGGTGCCCTGGGCAAACTATTAACTTTTTGCCACAACCACTGATAAGCTAATATGCACATTTACATGAATAACTAACATACATTGCAAATAAACCAACTGGTATACTTGCAATAAATAGTAATAATCAAGTGTAATTTTCAGAAGGATGATACATTTTCTTTGACTTTGTTTATTCCACATGATGTTAATTAAAATGATATGTTTACAAAACCATCCATATTAATTTTGTAAAATCATTCATTAAGATATTAAATGAATTAAGAATATTACACTATGGCGATCAAGTCAAACTTTTTTTACTATATACCCCCTTTTGCAAAGGGTCTGCTGTCACATATAAACATAGACGCAGAATCCTTTTGAGCTTTATATATTAGATAGGTACACAGACTGAGGCATTCTAAATAAATGTTCTTGCTTTTAAATGCAATACTGGTTCTAGAGACAAATAATTATTTTGACAAACCATATTTTCTTTACAGGGCTCTTGCATTGTTCCAGCCACCATTGGATTGCATTATCCGCACATAAATAAGTTTAAGACACAAAGACTGTTTACCTGTTAAAAGCTATTATTTTGTATTTTGGTATTGCCAGATCTACTGTAGCCTACATGCGTGCAGGTGTCATATTTCTTTTTTAAGTTTAAAAAAAAAGCAATTTTGACAGATTGTGAACCCCTGCACTCTTCTGATTAAACGTGTGGACATGCTATAGGCATACATGTTATCAAAATTCAAAGAAGCGTTGTTCCCCTATATTTTGATATGCTTATCAAGTATGCTCTTGCATCTCAATATTTTTGGGGATTTTCTAAATGTACAAAATTAGTGGTTTTTACTTCCCTTTTGTAATTGTATTAAAAAGTGAGAAAAGCCAATTTCATTGCAGTAAATTTGTTTGATGTAGGCCTACTTATTTTTGAGATTAGAAAAAAATTAAGTCTGTTCTCTATGTGTGTGTGTTTGTGTTGAATTCAAAAGATTGTGTTTGTGACTAATACTTTTACAGATATAATCTCTTAAACATGGCTCCTTTTAGTTTTAGGGTGTTGCAGATTGCAATTTTTAATTAGTTTTATATAGTGCGATAGACTATGGATACAACGGGGCATTGTAGTCGTTCACTAAACTGAATCAGGCACATCCGTCGATGCCTACGTTACTTTTAAGGAGCCTGGGGCAGTATGCTGCGCCCCTGATGTAATGTAATCGGGGGGCTCCCGAGAGCGTGTTTCTGACACCTTCGGTCACCAAAGTGTGATCTACCTCACTATTAGGGTGAGTACAGTCAAGGCTTTCATGCGATAATGTAGGTAAATCCGTGCCCCTATAAATATCTAAGCACAGACGTTTGCAAATAAATAACTCAGTTTAAGAAAACAAGGTCAAACATCTAAGAAAAAAAGATTGGTAAAGCATTGGTAAAACCCTTTTTATATATTTCGTTAGACTTTCTTCTATCCCCGCGGCGCAGGGACAGGTATGCTTTCTTTATAGTTATTTAAATAGTAGTGTATTATAAATTTAAAGTATTTTCTTTTTTAACAGATGTTTGTAGTTATAAGTAAAAAATAAGTAACTTGACACATAATTAGAGTGCTTTTGAAATATTATTTGTGTCTTTTATGTACCAGATTTTGTATTAATCATAATTTAATGCTTGACACTAAAATTTTATTAACTTGATTTAAATAAAGGTCATTTTTATGGTCCAGAAAATTTTTACTTTTGAAAACAAAATCATCACAGTACACAAAATGTGTTTTCACAACAATAAACGAAAGGATTACAATTAATAAAGTGGTTTAAATAGTAAACAGCACTATAATGCATAATTTACATTCAATTTCCAAAAGTAGTTTTTAAAATTTATTTACACTATGGTACAATTCAAGAGCTTTTTATATACACATGCACATATATTTCCAAGTTACAAAATTAACATTGTGTGTGTATATGTAAGTGTAAATAAAGATTAATAATCATTTTATCACAATGTAAACTACAATGCGCACTACTTAATTGCAGCTCATGAGAAATAAAAATCACAATCTAAATGGCACAAACTTTATGTCTAAACTTTAACATTCAAATGCTTTTTACAAGGTGCAATTTACAAATTTACAATAAGGATTTCATTAATTTTTTTTATAAAAAGGAGAAAACAAAATTGGCAATTATTCCTTTCTTTTGATCCTACTTCAAATAAATATTGCATCAGCATTATGATGAAAACTAATAGAAGAACAAAATTAAAACTAAAATTATGCATCTTCACCTAATTATTTTTAAAAGAATTTTGAGAATTGAAAAATGTTTGAATTTTAAAAGTAAAAAATGTGTTTACTTAATGCACTAATGCAGTAGAACAGTTTATTTTTCATAAATTTACAATACCTTCACATTAACTTTTTAAAGTAGATTTTTAAAAATCACAGTTATTTCATATTGACCATAATCATTTTTCATGAGCAAACTTCAAACCCAAGTAAGTCAATTTTGTATAATTTTTCTCGTCAAAAGTGAAAAAAAAAAAAGGTTTTAAATTTAGACTTTGTCAACTGGTCAATGACTGTGAGTTATAAGTAACTGTTGATTTCATACACACACACATATGTATATATACATATATATATATATCAATACTAGAACATACTTTTTTGGATCTATGAGCATATCATACTACATTCTTTTATTAAAACAAATTTAAAGGTGATAGTAAATAAAATTGAATATTCTTAAACAGTTATTATAGAGAATATTTACCAAATAAATGTTGAAAGGTTCATATATATAATCTTCATTATTTAGCAATTAGCATTCATACTTCTAAATGATTTAGAATATGTTTAGATTGTACAAATATAACTATTAAACAGCTACATCATGTAACAGCCATTATGAGAATAGCAGTACTTTATTATCTAAATGACACATTTTAAAATTAATGACTTATTTTCTTTAAGAAATAAGCAGAAAAACATTACACTTATGAAAAAAACTTATCATATTACACTTATGAAAAAAACTTTCATTTGTTTTTTGAAAATATTTAACAAAAATTATGATTTAATTTTCCTCTTATGCATAGTCTATATTTAGTAAGAATATATTCAATTAAATATCTTTTCTATTAATCATATTGAAGAATGTGCTCTATCATTAGCTAGAGATGGTTATAAAACCTGTAAAAAAATTATATTTAATTAATTTTCAACTTTTCTCTTGTGTAAGCTATCTTTTAAAAATGATGAATAGTTGTACTTTGCTTGTACCATTATTAAAATATCAGTAGGCGTACTCTGTTATTCATTATATTTTCTACATAACTATTACTTAAAAATAAATATACCTAGCCATTGTTTATTGATTATTTGAAAAATTATATTTTAACTCTTTAAGAAAAAGGAACATTTATGAATTTCTTTTGAAAATATTGGGTAATTTTTAAAGTGTATTATTTCAGTAATAAAAAGAAATGATACAATGATATAATTTACAGCCCAGGATTCTGTGGAATGTACATATACTTGTTATGTTACTTAAACATGACAGACACAATTTTAATCCAAATTTTCAAATTCAATTATTAAATAAAGGACCATCGGTTACAACTGTTTCCTTGTGTAATTTAATTTCTTTGATACCAGTACAGAGATAATACATGGGGTATACTTTCTAATTTCACCTTCTGCCCTTTTAGACATATTAGAAATAAACAAATGTAATTGATATTTTTAAAAAGGGAAAGACCATAACTTAAAGTATCTTTTCAATGTGTTATAAAGCTTACAATTACAATAGTTCTTTACACTACTTCTTCACAGTGTATCAAAAAAGAACCTTTTTCTAGACAAAGCCTATTATTACTAACAAAGTAGTATATTTTGCAGAATAAGGCATATTCCTATTTCATTATTATTAATTTGAATTAATCAACATAAAATAAACAAGTCAGGATATATTTTAATTTCTTACTTCAGCTAAGGATTTTTTGCATTGCAATATAACAAAATCGTCTACATTTTTAAAGTTTCTGGATTATAATACAGTGGAAAGATAAAATCATAATGTAATATACAGTTGGTAAATGTTTTACTACATATTTACAACAATAAATACTTGTTAACTTTTATGTAAATTCTACATTTGTAGTGTCAAATATCAACAGCTTTTAAATGCCTTGTTTTAAAACTGAAAACAATAACAATACAATAGACATGAAAAAATGGAAATGACATGAAAACAGTCTAGACATTGTTTTTTTTACAAGCAATACATGAGCTTAATTATATTTTTTAACCTTTTACAGTCCTGTGAGCCTGATAATGCATGTTCTCTGTAGGCCATTTTTTCTCTCCACAATTACATACGATGCTGCTTTTTAAATTGAAATGTTCATTGCATCATAATTAAAAGTAATGCATAATAATCTGCATCCATTTTTCTGTGAATTACATTTTTAAAAATTTTAATATGCACATGGATTTTGTAATTACTCTAAGCAACAATTGTAAAAAAAAGTGTTATTTCCTTTTGCTTGGTGCAGCAAGGGAAAAGATGTAACCAGGATAGTAAAAGGTTAAAAAAATTGACAGGTGTTGTAAATTACTCTTACATTTCTTTTTATAATCACTTTTGTAAACATTTGAGTTTTAAGAGGATACCTGATTTTGTTTTAGCAATTATTTTATAGTTATCAGTTTTACGTCTATTTTAAAACTATTTAGCTATTAAGAAATTTATAGCAAAAGAAAAGGGCATGCAAGATAGCTCCACAAATAAAAGCACATTCTGTATAAGGTAGTCACAAAATATATACATGACTTACTATATTATGTTATTTAAAGGTATGAAACGAGACAAATATTAACAGAAAATTATGTATTACTTCATAATAGGCAAACAGGATATTAAAAAATGAAATTATGTACATCTTAAAATACAGCAGTAAGTTTTCTTCACAGCTATATTATACTTTTCACTTTTTTTAAAGGAAGATGATTATGTAATCAAACAAAGCATTTCTTTATTATGCTTATTCTTAAGGTTTATCTTCAGCCAAGATAATATTATTAATGAGAAGCTTTTATTTATTCAAAGATTTCTACCCTCTTCAAAAAACTAAAAAAAAATTTCAGAAACTTGTTATAAAATAAATTAGTGTAAAATTTAAATTTTGTGTATGCCACTGAAATCAATTAATGTATATTTAGTGGGAAAAAAAGGAAAATATACAAAAATTTCTTTCTAGCTAACAATTATCTTAACAACCACATTTTATGCAATAACTGGTAGTACCACACAAAGTAAGTTTTTTGAAATCGACAGGTCTCACCCCCATTCACTATATTGTGTGTGATGAGGAGAAAGTCTTTCACAAAAGATAATCTTATTAACAACGAAGTCTAAAAATTAATTACCTTAAAAGGTTTCAGATACAATGCAACAAAGGAGTCATTCAAATAACTATATTTTGTTAAAAGTTGGAGAGAAACCAAAAGGGAAATTGGAAGCCGATAAATAGACAAAACATATTCTAGTCTTTAAAAAAATTAGTATGTAACAGGGACTTATCACAGATTCAAGGCTATGAGCTCTTTTATTTAAATTAGAATTGTTCATAATGGCATTATCACGGTTTGTGAAAATACTCATCAATTAAGCTGTGTATCTGTGCTATGACATTTACATTTTTATAACCATAACTCATAAGTGTGAAATTATGTTATAAAATGCCCTTATTTTATCCTTTTAACTTTGCCATGCATTATTAAAACTTGGTAAGTTTAAATTACATCTCACTTCTAAAACGTTGCAAATCACATTGGCTTCAAAAATGAAAAAAAAAAGAGGTTTCACACTTAAAATAGGGCATTTTTTAGAACACTTTTGCATGGTCATAAATTCAATGTTAGAAACAGTTTTTTCCATGCAATTTGCAAATTTTACTCCAATTTGGCACAAAATAAATAAACTTAAGATATATTAACACAAAATTTCATTATAGTTCACAGAGTAGTCATTGAAATTCAAAGAATTTTTAATTTCAACGAGTTTAAATAAAATAAGTTATAATCACATTATTACAATTATAAATATTGAAAACAGTTTGGCAAAATTAAACATTTAACAAAAAAAAATCAATATCCTAAAACTTAAAGTATCAACTTTGTTTCAAAATAGCAGTATTTGAAACTGGCTTTCAGATTTTAGTAACCAAACAACATGTTTGCTCAGGCCAAATTGTTATCAGAGTTTGACAAATACAGCTTTTTTAAAAACAATAGCGTTTCATAACTTCCTAGGCCAAAAGAATGCTAGATAACAAAAAAAAGTGAGTATGTATGTTCATTCATAGATATATACACTCATTTGTCAAATATAGGTATGCATTCATACAAATATATAAAATATACATAACACAAGTTTTGCTGTAGACATTGTGGGTTTCAATTTAAATATTGTTTCTTGCTTCCATTCTTTAACTCAATATGTGATGATGTAGATTAAAATCTGTCCCCAAGAAGTGTTCATTAGTTCTATGAGGAAACTAAAAGTTGAAGAGAAAAACAAGATTTATTTTTGTAGAAACATTCAAAACTGAAGCTAGTAGAGAAAAAAAAAGAGCAGTGAATGAATATTGACACATGGATAATGATATAATTATCACAAAATGTAGAAATTAATATCCTCTTTCACTGAAGAAAAATGCATACAAAATGATCAGTAATATTGTAATTAATTATGCAGCTTTAATTATAATAAATTATTTAACATTTTTTTAAAGTGCCTTTTGAGATGTGGCTAGCTCTTTATTTACAGTTGATACTTTTGCCAAACTGAGTACATTTGCCTCTTGTGCTACATTTCCTTTCACATTTTTTTCACCTTTCCCCCCACTTTTTTTACTGACACCATCTTTGTCTTTTGAGACAATTGAAGACAGATGGTCTTTAAGTGAAATAGACTTTTTTACATTTGAATTTACCAAATTTGAAGTCTCATTTAGGGTATGTTCTGCAACAAAACAATTGATTAATGGTGTGTTTAGATCTAAACATCTAACATGTGTGGAACTATTTGATGGAAATAAAGATGACTTGTTTTGATTACATGAAGAAACTATTGATGACCAATTTACTTCACTTGGGTTATACTTGGAATTGTTCATTTTATCTGTACACTCATTAGTGACATCTTGGGAAATTTTATCCTGCATGGAAGCATGCTCAGAGTTTGTAAATGCATTATCATCAGAAATACTTGTTAGTTTACCCAGTTCATGCTCCTTATTTGACAAATTGGTCTTTGATCGTAAATGTGACTTTTTATTTTTGCTTTTTTGGGGGGGAGGTGGTTGGTTTTTAGAAGCTAAAATCAACTCTTTTTGCTGTTGAACAGCTTGGGCTAAAATCTGCTGAACTGTGGCCACAATATCTTCTTCATTTTTTACAGTCTCTGGATCAACAGCCTTTTTACTTTCAGATTTTTTTGACTTCGATGACTTTGACTTAGATGATTTAAAAGACTGCAATGATTTTGTTCCAGGAACAGTAATTTGTTTTGTAATATCATTGACCACATGATGTGCACTTGATTCCTGAGGTTTGGTACCTGATGATGGAGTTATTGTTTGATTTTTATTAATGGATATTACCTGGTCAGGTGGTATCTCTTGTGACTGGACTGTTGCTACTACAGAAGAAAAGCTTTTAGATGGTGCTTGCATCAAATTCTGGACTCCATTGTGAATCACACCTACAGCTCCGCAAGTATTGGTTGGGGTTACCTGGTGAACAGCTAAAGCAGATGAAATATGATGAAGTTGTGCTGTTGCAGGAGAGAGTTGGTTCTGGTAACCTTGTGCCACTGGAGAAAGACTAGAGTGTATGGCATTTATATCCACTACTGAATTAAGTTGTATATTTTGTTGAGGAACTACAGTATTCATAATAGCCTGAGCTCCAATTGTAGCTTGGCCTGCAGAAGCATTTTGGTTTAGAGGTAGAGAAATGCCATGAACATTTTGGCCCTGATTTTGTAATTGTTGCAACAATAACTGCTGTAGCTGCAGGATTTGAAACTGTTGCTGCTGTTGTACTCCATTTATGTTAACGGCATTCATCATAGGACTAAATCCTGCATTGATTAAATTCTGAAGCAATGTATGATCAACTGCTGAAGATGATCCAATTAAATGAGTTAGGTCTGCAGACAAATTTGAAGCTGAGTTAAGCTGTGACGCTCCCAGCACTTGCATGATAGGGTTGTTATTTGGCTGAGGTATAACAAACACAGGTTGACCTGCTGATGCATACAATGAAGTATTTGGCAAGGTAATATTACTTTCTTTTACCTGAGAGCAACTATTCCTGTCAACAGCCTTTTCTAATTGTTCATCACTTCTGTGAACATTCTGAAAACTGTTCAAAATGTTAGGTTGGGAAATAGAATTCTGGATATCACTGTGATCAGAAGTAACAGTCAAAGTTGGTAAGGAAACACCAGCAAATATACTTTGGTTGTTAATTAATGAGTTTTGAGACTGTTTTTGAATATGGCTTTGAAGGAAAGAAGGTGACATTTGTTGCAAATGCTGATGACCTTGTGTTAGAATATGTGCTGCTATTGCTGGTGAAAGTTGAGACATAGGATTTGATGGTGAAACCTGTTGAATTGGATTTGTAATCAATAATTGATTATTAAGACCTTGTACTGAAAGTGCACTCATTATTTGAGTTCCGTGTGACGCACTGTTTATCAACTGAGAGCCATGACTGGAAGGACTTAAAAACTGGTTGTTATGCTGCGATGAACTTACTAGCTGCTGACCCTGAGTGGATGAATTTATCATATGAGTGGTAGAAGGTGCAGCAGCAGAGTTTATAATCTGAGCTGTGTTCTGCTGTGTGTTCATAAGTTGTTGAGCTAACTGTTGGGAGTTAAACATTGTCTGGTTGATGCCAATGGTAGGTACTACTTGTGCCAAGGACTTTGTTACATTTGTCACAACAGATAAAGATACTGGTGGCATTGAATTGTTCATAATCATACGGGAGTCAAAGCTATTCAGCAGCATAGTATCTTGAGAACACTGGGCAACATTTGGGCCAAGATTTGAAGGAATCACAGAGGCTACAGATATTTTTAATTGAGGCCCTATATCAGATGGTTGTGGCACTGTTGCTAGAATTCCTTGTGCCATTAAAGGATTTACAGAGCTAGTCCCAGAAACAGATGTTTTTAGTTCATGTTCTGTAGTGAAAGTACCTGTGAGATTTGAATCTGTTGTGTATGTCTGACTATGACAACACACTGGCAAAATCATATTCATAGCAAAATTGCCAGAAGGTAGTTGTTGAAATTGCATCATATTTCCAATTAGATTAGTATTATTTCCAATTTGTTGCAAACATGTTGAAGGTTGTTGAGAATGTTGATGAAGATGAGGAATGACTGGGTTTAAAATGGGCCCACAAAGAGAATTTGACAGTGTAACTTTGTGGTCACTATTGCTTACAGTGTTGATAGATGCTGGCATCAAAGCTTCACTAACACTGTTTAAAGCAGATGAGCCAACACAACTGGTTATTAAAGCAGGCTGCTTGTTTAGCACATTTACTTGAGCCCTTGCAGCTGCAGACAATAAATTGCTAGCAGGAAACTCCAAACCAGATAAAGATGCTTGAGATATAACTTGCTGGATTGCTGCATTAAACTGTCCGGGATCACTTGAACTGTACTGAGCTAAGATTTGCTGCAGTGCAGAAATATTCCAGTTGTTACATGCTAGTAGTTGAGAGAGATCACCACTAAGAGTACTTGGATGGTTTTTTTTTAATAAATCAGGATCTAAAATGGACTCTTCCTTTGTCATTAAAATTTTAGGTCTTGGCTTTATTTTAATTTTTTTTCTCTCCAATTTTGAAGTAATCAATGTGCTTTGAGTTTCAGCAAGTTTAGACAATAATCCAGAACTTGCACTCTTATCAAATGTTGGGCAGGATTCCTTGGTTAAAGCTGATTTTGTATCACATTCTTCAGGTTGTATGAGATGACAAACCTGAGAACTATTTAAATTTGATTCATTAAAAGATTCTGATGTTTCTGATCTATCAATGTCACTTCCTGTCTGGCTCAAATAAGCAGAATCATTTTCTGAGATCTCTGTGAAACTCTTTTCCTTATCCACATCCACAGAATCTGTTGGCAGTTTATGCTCTTCATTTAAGTTATCAATTTCTTTCTGTTCTAAAAAATACAAACTTTTTGGAGCTACTTCAATTTCAGAATTTGTAGTACTAACAGTGTTCTTTTTCAAGGAAACACAATAATTATGTTTGCTGGAATCAGATTTCATTGGACTAGGTGATGAGCATGCTATTTTGCAGGATGCTATTGAATTATTTATAATAGCTGTTTGTTGTTCAACAAATACTGTAGGATTTTCAAAGAATGACACAGATGAGGATGATATCACAGTTGATTTAGTTGCTTTATTGATGGATGTGTTACAATAACCATTATGACTGGCAATAGAGTTTACCAACTTCCGTTTATCTCTTTTATTCTTTAGTCTCTTGGGACTTTTTTTAGAGTCTAACCAGACTTGAATGCCAGATTGTGTTATTTGAGGTGTGCTATGCTTAGGGCATGGACTTTGATCCAAGTCTGCATGCAGATAATTTGCTGGATAGGGCATAGAACTTTGATGGTGGGAACAGGCTGTAGAGCTATTTGCAGAATTACTTTGCCACAGTGTGGGATCAAATCTCTCCGGGGAATGTTGAGCAGTTAACAATCCAACTTGATCCCTGCTAAACATACTTGAATTAATTAATGGTGCTGAGTGATGTAGATTATGTTGCTCTTGTAAATATTGCATCTGCAATTTATCACTTTTTGCAATTTTCACAGATTTGTGGTTTTGCATTGCATTGTTGGGCTGGTTACTGCTACTTTTAGATGAATCAGCATCAAGCTCTTTAATTCCTTCTAAATTTAATGACAACCTAACTTTACTTGCATGTTGTGATTGATTTAGGAATGTTTGTGTTTGCCTGCCATTGAGTAAAATGGAAGAATTAATTTTTTTTGTTTCCTCATCAACATCACTCTGTTCTTGGTAAGTTGCTTGCCCTAATTGGCTTATGGGATTTACTTGGCAAGAGAAGTCTGTTTTTGTAAAATTTTGTTGCATTTTAAAAATACTATAATCTTCATCTGGAAAATGTAAAGTCTCATTCGCAGAACTAGGCTTCAAATTTGTTTTATGGGCTAAATCATGAAGGGATGATTTTTTTTTCTCAGAAAATAATGCATGTTTGTTGACAGCTTGAGTAATACTTGTCTTAAGTTTTTTTAAGGGAGAAACAATTAATCCTTCTCCTGAACAAAGTGTTTTCTTGAACCTTTTCTTGCCAACTTGCAGGTGGTTATCTGGCAAACAGTAAAAAAAAAAAGGTAAAATTAAGTGAAACTAATTTGGGATGTACAATTTTTATCAGTCATGTTCTGAAAAGATATAATATTTACTGACTAACAATGTTAAAATTTATTTAATACTAGTGTGTACCCCCCCCCCCCCCCTAGCAGGATGCCCAATCAGTGTACCCCAGTAGCTAGGATAGCAGCTGTGGAACTTGGGGTGCCAACTGCACAAATTGGCAGTGGGTGCCGCTCATCTGATTCTTTTTTAATGCCAGAAAACTACACTGGAGAGTACTCAACAACCTACTTAAGTTCCATGTCACAGGGATGAATTGAATGGCATAGTAATGCATAAAAGACACACACAGACAGGGAACTGTGTAGTTGTGTAGGATATGAGAGCAGTATGACAGCTAACTCCAAAAATCCCTAGTTTGAAAAGTGGATGGGGGTTGTTAGCTTGAGATAACAAATAATCTAGAAGGGAAAACTTGAAAATTAGACAATTGCAGCCTTATAGTTAAGTTGCTATTTGTTCTTGGGTGAACAATGATTATGAAAGTGAATCCAGAAAAAAAAGGGAGACTGGAATCAGTCAACAGGCAATATGGCGCTTAACATGTAGACAAAAAATAATATTACAAGAATGAAGCAGAAACAGACATAGTTCATTCTAAAATAAAATAGCTACCCAGCAATAGTTGCCATAAATTAGTTAAAAATGTTTGTAAATTGTCATAAGAAAAGATTTATTTATTTATCTAACATTTTGTGGAAAAAGACTTGACCAAAAAAAAAGTCCCTTAGAGTTGTCTGTTTCCGGTTTCTAGGGGATTGTCAACTTCCCTTTTCTTTTTGAAATACATAATAGACTTATGAGCAGAAGGTATCAAGCTAAATAAGTGAATCAGGTTGCTATGTCCCAGGTCTCATGAGCCCTTCCCCCCACATTTATTATTGCAAGAATCAGTGATAGCCTTCATTTGTTAAAGGTTTGTGGCTTGAATTCTGATAATAGAAAAGCACATGTAAATAGTGAGTATGGCCAGAAGACTGCAGGGGTTGGGGAAAGGAGGGGGAGGAGGGGTTATCGTCCTTAACGAGCTACTGATAGTGATTTAATGCAAATATTTTCAGTGGCAGCATTGGTACTGTCAAATTCACAAATTATGAATTACTGAAAAGTAGAAAATAAAACAACTAAATAACAGCGGGTCGGCTCGTTCATAGTATTTTCAAAAAACTAATATAATTAACAATAGGCATAACATGGTTCTTTTTAATTAGCCATACCCAGTTATTGAATTAAAGTAGAAATTAATTGGACTTTAACCAATTGAATTGTATTTATAACTATAACAATAAGATTAACTAGCTGCATACCCCGTGCTCTGCCGCGGTAAATCTTTAAATGTACCAACTTGGGAACAGAACAAAACTAAACACTACACAAAAACAACACAAACACAAAAGAAAACACAACACAAACGAAAACATAAAGCAAACATAAACACAAACGCAACACAGAAACACAAAAGACAACACTCATCAATTTGCATTCACATTTTGCTAATTATATTATTGCAACACTAATTTCCTCATGGAGGTCCGCATAATTTGCATCCACATTTTGCTATTTCTATTATTGCAAAACTAATTCCTTCTAGGACGACCGTAGATTTTGCAATCACATTTTTAAAAAATTAGCGTGGGTTGAATTCATTTTTAAATTACCTCCCTTGGAAATTGACAAACCAGTTTAATCAATTCGTTTTTTCGACCCTATTATTATTAAAATGTATCGACTTTTATCTAGGAATCAAAACGAAAATGATATTTAACATTGATCTGCTTAATATGTTTTTGCAATGTGCGTGTATTTAATATTTTCTTTACATTATGCGGAAGAGTAAAAACAGTGGAAACTATAAAATAAATGTGTCATTATATAAACAAACCCTACTCTATCACTTATACTTAGACAATGTGATGCACTGAAAAGCACTGCATGGTGCGATGTTTACTTTTATGGTTCCAAAATGTATAGTGATGACACGAAGACTGACACACTACCAGTCCGCTTATATTATAGATACTTGATTTATTTAGCAGATTTGGGCATTAAATGGAAGAATAAAAAAGCCTGGTGAGACATGGATTTTAAGTGGTCTAGGTGGCTGTCCACCACATTTGTATGGATGGATTTGGAGAAACTTTTTAAAATGTAAAATAAAACCAGAATTTATAAATGTTTTTATTTGTATCATATTTAAAATTTACAAACTAAACCTTTAAAAATGATAGTGTAAAATTAAAATGATTAGCAGCTTTACAAAGTTGAGACAATTCATTTGCTGACAACAACGAAAAAAACATTTAATTGAACTAGTTGGAATAATATTAAAAAACCCCTTACTTTGTTAATGCTCTGTATTTGTCAGTGCATACTAAAATTAAAATAAATTTTATGAATGTCTAAATTAATATGTAAATTGAAAGATGTTTCAATAATGTTGCAATTTATTATTTTCCAAATCACTAAAATTTTTTTAGGCACAATTGATAGAAAAAGATTAATCACTATATCATCTGTACAACAAATCTTGCAGTGGCATAGTAAGCTATAATTTTATTAATGTCGGCAAAAATTTCTGAAATCTGTTTATAAGATTTCTGTGGTTAAAGCATATAGTGCCACTTATGTCATTAATTATAGAATTTAACTTTATCACCTTCATTAATAAAATATTCTTGAGTTAATTCATAGCATGAAACTTGTACATGAAGTAAACAAATCATCAATTACTGTATCTCTAAATCAAGAGAATCTGTATTGTCGCTAGTGCTGGTGGCTATCATCTGCATATTGATGGCTAATTTCAAGTTGGGAAGTGTTGATGGTCTGATAACTGCAGCATTGAATTAGCATCACCAACACCCATTTCCAATGGGGAAGCGGTGTTTGATTACCACTGCATTGGATATTTGTCGAATTGCCCAATGGTAGTACCGAAAGTGCCTCTCCAGCTTCATGATCTTGTTTCTTTACTCGTCTCTGTGTGCCTTTCAACTGATGATTTTACTTTTCCCATAGAAATATTATCATGTCCAAGGAGAAGAGTAGGAGCCCAGTTGATGTGTTATATGTGTGAAGGTTGCAGGTATACCTGGAAAAATGGAATAATAAAATAAAAAAAGATTAACCATGAATAGTAGGCCTACTTAAAAATAATCTGTCTGCCTAACTTAGTGGAGCCAGTCACCCATTCTTTTTTTGATAAATTCATTTGCTTGAACTTAATACAATTATTTAATATTAGAGTTTATTAATAATTAAACCCTAGCTAAATACTAGATGAAATTTAACTAGAGCTAAACTAACTAAACTCCGACTGACACTGTCATATAAATTAGACTCTAGAAATAAAATACTCTAAATCTAAATTAACTTTATTATTACTTTTAGCCTATTAGTTTTTGTGAAGGCCAAATATATTTTGACTTTATTATAGTACATAATGTTTTAAAAATGTCCTTTGTTAATTATAATTAAAATGATGTTTATTGTTTACAGTCCTTACCTGAATCAGATTCGCATGTTTACAGATGTTTCATTCACGCCGCTTCAATAGATATTTGCCAAAAATTGATCTCCTTCACCTTGTGTAATATTTTTTTGCAGTCGAAATAAAGAAAGTCTTTAGAATGTCCACCTCAAGTACTACAACTTTTCACACAGCAAATCACCATTTTGAATGTTATGAGCCAACATGACTGAGGTTTACATAGTGACTGATACATGACGTCATTTGTAAGGGGTCTATTTGGGATAAAAAAAATTGACCTAACTACTATTTTAAATTATAACCAACATTATAATTAAAACAAACAACAAACCTGTTAGTTTTTCAGCCACATTAGTTCGTGAATTATGAAATGCAGCTAAAGCTATAATTTCACGACGATGATTGCAAAGATTTCCCAAATCTTCCCCATTGGTAGTTACACTCCAGGGCTGACTTCCAATCTCAGGATCAAAGTTAAAAAATGTTTCCACTTGTAATGGGCACTCCAGGCCACATTTACATGTAGTGTCACTCAATAGATACTTGCAAATTTGATCAATTGATTGAAGAATTTCTCCACTTGGGCTGTAACAAAAAAGGCATCAAATAACATTCAAGGTTTCAATAACTAATGTTTCTAATGCTCTTATTGTTATTTTACAATTACAGCTTTACTATATAGAATATATGTACGTAAAATACAGAGGTTAAAAAAAACTTAGTATAATTACTGATTACTCGAGTTCAAATAAGAAAAGCAGTTATAAACAATTAGAAATTTAATTAGCTTGAAACATTTCCAGATCATGAACAATGACTTCATATGAACATTGTGCACAACTTTAAAAGATCTTGTCATAGGATGTCCTGTCATAGGGTACCTGACTAGCATTAGGGATTACACATTCACTATATAACAAGGTCATAGAAACAGTGGAACTTTACTTCATCTGCCCTATTGACCAACAGGTCTGAAAAAGTAACTAATAATAATGGGTAAAAAAACTTTAAAATAATAATCATTAAAAAAGTTTTAAAAAACCCACGTTTTCTGATTGAACTAAAAAGTAGAAAATAAATGTTATACATCACAATAATGCAAGCGATCACTCTACTATAAGCGATGAAAAACGTGGGGCGCCGAAGTAAAAGTTATATTACTATTGATTAGATAATACTACTGACTTTTATTAGGGAGCTTGTAGAGAGTCAACAGTATTAGAAACTGTAAGAAAATCACGGCGCCCCACGTTTATGATCGCTTATAGTAGAGTGATCGCTTGCATTATTGTGATGTATAACATTTATTTTCTACTTTTTAGTTCAATCAGAAAACGTGGGTTTTTAAAAACTTTTTTTAATGATTATTATTTTCTACTTTTTAGTCTTTGTCTGTTTGTTTGCATTAAAATCTCGTAAAAGTTGTATAGCATTAAAGTCTCGTAAAAAGACAACTCGTAAAAAACACGTTGTGTGAATACGTTACTGACTAGAACACATAGATTTGAACCCGCGCCGAGTGGGATAGCAATCGTGTGCCCAACCACTCGACCATATCGTCTCCCCCATACTGGCCACCAGTTGTTACGTTCTGGTTGTTTGTACACAAACACTGCGTGAACACTAGTCAGTAAGCAAAAAGCGCTAACTAACCGGGAAGTGCCAGAAATTTTGATCGCAAGATTTGATTGGAGAACCAAACAGACGCGAAAGCAAGTTAAAGAAAACGTGGGAAAAATAAATAATGACAGCTGAATGATATAAAAACTTTATTAAACCTAGTAATCTAAGCAATTTGCTTTGGTTAAAAATAAAATCCAACATAATATTAATTTACACTGATACTTTTTAAATTAACAGTGAGAAAATGAAACATAAGTGACATACCTTTTATATTCTATTACTCCATTTTCCAAATTTCTTTGCCAGCAAAAAGGGACTTTTACTTTATTTGTATCAGCACTTAAATTAGATATTTGTTTATTTTCAAAATCACAAGATGAATCCTTTTCAGTTCCAACACTTCTGTGTTTTAGTAATTTATCTGATATGCTGGCATTTTCTCTGGAACAAGGAGAAGTTGATGTCACTGAAGTTGTTGTCAAATCAACATGATGGTCACTAGATGCTAAAGTTGATGTCACTGTAGTTGTAATGGATGAAGATACAGATAATGCCATTGGAACAACAGAATTGGGTAATGCTGAAATGTTCTGTTTTTCACCAGAAGACTGCATTGAAAGTACTGATGGAGAAGTTACAAGTGAAACTAAAGCTGGAGATGAATATATCGGAATTTGGATTGTGGAACATTCTGTCAATCCTTTTGAATAACTCATTGGGACAGGAGAGAATAATGAATCTGCACTGCTAGGTGGTGTAAAGCTGTAAGGAGGTGATGAAAAATTAGAAGCTTCTGAAGATGATCTTTCTAATGAACTTCCTGTGGAAGATGTATGAAATTTTTTGGGGATATACTGACTTCTTTGATGTATACTTTGCCAATGATGCTGAAGACTTGACACATGTTTCTCAGGTATATTTTCAGATTCTTTTAAATTACCACCAAGGTTATTTTGAGTTAGTAAGTCAGGATTAAAATTGGAAACAGATTTTTCTTGAAAATTGTTCGCAGGGAATGTGTCACAGTGGTTCAATGAATCCAGAGTAACAGTAACTTTTGGTGGTCCTGATATTGTATAAGTGACAGCAGTTGAAGATTTCTTTTCATCACAAGAGGATACATTGTGTGAAGTTGCGAACGATAATGTACTGTTTAAAGATGCGTTTCCCTTTCCTTGATTGAAATTACGATTATTGCCTGTATCTTTAACTTTTGGTGACATCTTGGGTGAAATGCAATTAAGTTGTGATGGCATGGATTGAGTTGGTGGTATAGAAACCGGTATAGCCAGTTGCTGAGATTTCTGATTTTGGTGTTGCATTTTAATCATTTGTATACTTGGTAAAGTTTGAAAACTTGTGGATGCGTATTGCTGAGTATGCATTGCCTGTTGATGAAGATTTTGAAACTGCTGTGAATGATAATGGTGTTGGGGAACCACACCAATTTGTTTCTGATTTTGAAACTGCGACCACAAATGATTAAAAGGAGGCAAAGTGCTTTGACAAGAATCATTAGATGAAGTATTATTATTCTGTGGTTGAAGCCAGCTTGTAAATTGCTGCTTATTGTAAGCAAACATATTACCTTGACCAGTGACACCTAAGGTTTGATTGAGAGAATTATCATGATTTTGTTCAATGAAGCTAGAATTTCCCATTATGTCTACACCAACAATGGCTTGCTGTAAACCAAATGCTGCATCAGACTGTTGCACCATCCTATTATCTGGATTAGAAATAAACTTAAGACCATTTTTTTGCTGCAAATAAAGCACTCCATCCATCCCACTGACTGCATGAACTGTATTTCTGTCTATCCCAAAAGACATTCCTTGTTTGATGTAAGGTTGGGTGACCATGCCATTTTGCCCAAGTCTATGATGCATCCCACCAGAAAGCCCCAATGGATGAGTTTCTTTTTGGTGAAACATGTTATTTCCCCCTGCAAACTGGAATTGATAGATGCCAGATGTTGGAACAGAATGGGTATATTGCTGTGGGAAAATCTGCTGTTGCTGAAACTGTTGCTGTTGAACATGGTGTTGTATATGAACTTGAGGGGTTGTAGCCAACCCATGACTGAATGTATACTGTTGAGTGTCATAGTTCATTGTTACCTCAAACCAAGAACACAACCGTAGAAAATATATTTTATGTTGGTGACAGTAACAAAGTAAGCCTGACAGCTTTATTACAAGTACTTAGAATTTGCAACTGTTTGTATATTAAATGTTTCTCCATTATTTATGTCATATATCTTTTGTTTTTCTTGTCTTTGTCAATATCTTGTAATTCTTGGGCTTTTAACTTCATGCTATAGCAGATGAAGAATAAAAAAAAAATGTAATAACTGCTTTTTTAGACACAAAAATTGTTATAATGGCAAGCTTTCAAGTGCATTAATTAAAAAAAATATTAACATTATTAGTTAAAATATTATTAAAATATCTTAGGATAAAATTCAGTTGCTAACATTTTAAAACTTGCATAAGCATGTAACTGCATCTTATGAACCCCCCCCCTCCCACACATCCTCATAAAATTCCACACCCCCTCCCCTTGGAAGGATGACATTGTGTAAGGATGACCCCTACCCAACTATTCAAGAGCGCTTAATCATTAATGACCCATAATGCCCGCAACCCATGATGGCCCGTAACGCCTGCTTACGATACGCATAGAAAAATTAAATTTGTTTCATAAAAATGGAGCCTAAAAATTCCAAATTTTTAACTAAACAGGAAGTTGGATTCAAAGGCAATTTTGAAATATACATAATATTAGTCTCTTTTCATCCAGAAATTTTAGACTCATGTCCTTTTTTAGTTGATTTAAAATTAAAAATAAAATAAAAGCATGCTTAAAAACGTATCTAGACATGTATTTTACCAATTATATATCTTAAACATAACCAAATTGATATTCAACTGTTAAATTTGATACATAGTTGTTAAGACAAAAATAAAGTTAACTACCCAAATTGATGCATTTAGGATTTTCTCTGACATTTTTAATTTTTATACTGTTCTTCTACTGAATAGGCCTATATTATATTCTCTGTAATACTGTTGGAAAGCCAGATTTAATTCTAACCAGAAGTTTTTATCTTAATTATTAATTTCATTTAGACAAAAATATTTTGTGAAAGGGTTCATACAGAGGTATGCTCCTTACATTGGGACGTTTTTGGTAGAATAAATGAGTCATTAATGGTTAAACCTCATTAAAAACTGCGAATAAATTACACAAACAAATATGACCTTACAAACCCAACCAAAACTATTTCATTACATAAAATTTTATCTTTAAATTAAAATCCAAGTCCTAATGACACCTAAGACAAGAGGTCATAGACTAATATTATTTTTGGAAGTGAAATTCCCGAGTTTTTAATGTTTTTTTTTAAGTCACATAAAATTTCAATTTAGTTAGAGTATTGAAAACTTTTGTAGATCTATGTCTATTGCATTATTGTGATGTATAACATTTATTTTCTACTTTTTAGTTCAATCAGAAAACGTGGGTTTTTTAAAACTTTTTTAATGATTATTATTTTCTACTTTTTAGTCTTTGTCTGTTTGTTTGCATTAAAATCTCGTAAAAGTTGTATAGCATTAAAGTCTCGTAAAAAGACAACTCGTAAAAAACACGTTGTGTGAATACGTTACTGACTAGAATTTATTTTAGTATTTAGATTATTAGATATGTCTACTAAATAATAAACTAGATATCTACTAGATCAATAGAAAATAGATTACAATGAGTCTAGAGATCTAGATCTAAGAGGAGTTCTAGAAGATTTAGTGATTCTAGTTAAGTACTAACTAGGTAATGTATCAGTTTGGGGATTTAAATTTGGCCAAAACTAGTAATATGGTGATGAGGTAAAAAATATTTTAAAAAATATGAAAAATATAACAGATAACTGATCAATAGATCATAATTAAGGCCCAAAACAACAAAAATTAATGTTTACCTTATAACTTAAAAAATTAAATTTTTACAATATAACAAACATAGTAATGAAGTTTTATTTTAACATTAAGCTAATTTTAACTGTAATGATCTAGTTGTACTCGTTTTCAATTTAAAATTATGCCTTATGATAGTATGTGTGTCTTTTTGCTTGGTTGTCTTTTATGCAATTACTACACCTTTCATTCGATCAGGATGAAACTTTATGAAGTTGTTGAGAATAGGGCCTACTCCTGGGAAGGTTCCTGTGAAAAATTTTTTTTTCTATTTTGCACTAGCGTCGCCCCAGCAGGATGTGATTTGGTGCCCTGGGCTTTCCCATGAGCAACATGGCACCTACGTTAGTTTTATATATAAGAGCACCCTACAAATAATGACAAGGGTGGCACACATATTTCGATGATTAAACAGAGCCAGAGGCTCCTCCTCCCTGACACCTGAGAGGTTGCCGAAGTGTTTTACCTCCCTATTATGGTGAGTGATTAATGTATACTCAAGGCTTTTATACAGCATGCTTGGCTGTAGAGTAGGTAAACCCGTGCCCCGATAAATATGATCCAAGCGCAGACATTGTTTACATTTAAATAACTCAGTTTTAGAAAACAAGGTCACACGTCTAAGAATATAGGATTGGTAAGGACAATATAACCCGGTTAAATACATGTTAGACGGTCACCATAGAATGTGAAGTGAGTGAAAGATATGTCGGTGTGCTCAAATGTATTTTCTATGATTAAGTGTAGGCTGTACACTCGTTCAATGATGGATTCATATTATTAATGTGTAAATTAAGTAATCTAGTTATGCATACTGGGGCACAATTTCTTGTATTCAGTAACTCACTATCACAGGTATGTATGAACCACCTATACACACAGTGAAAGAATTAATATTTGTATAAACATCTTTGTTTAAATTTATGCTTTTCGAATACCTGTAGATTGTTATTAAAAATATTCATATTTTCCTTCCACAAAAGGTCACGGTCAAGGCCACATTGAATTCACATTAGTTTTGAAATCAGTATGCCTAGGCTATAAAATAAGTCATAACAAGAACATATATTTGGGGGAAAATAAAAATGCCTTCAGTAAAACAAGCAGTACCAAACTTGCACTAGGGGTTATGGTGAGGACCCAAAGAGCCACAGTTGCTACACAAAGTCACCTATATAATTTAATATAAATTACAGATTGTGAAATAAAATAGAATTAGAAGCAGAGACAAAAGGTAGAGTTAATACCGGTAGATAAATTAAGCTGTAACTAATCCACCTCGATTAACAGTCAAGAAACCAAGCTTGGGAGATGTGAATTTCATTTGAAGAGCTGTATTATTTTAGATAACTTATTTCAGTGTTCTTGATAAATACTTAACTTAAAATACCAGCGGAAAATTTTGACTAACAAAAGTTGCATTCTGAAAAATTTGTAAATCTGACGAGATTCTGAACCTTGACCTACATTTTATCTTAATCTAGCACTGTCAGACCTAGCGCAATTGTCCAACTGAAAAGAAATGAGCATATTTGATTGCCCGTTTGACCTAATACCTGTACTGTAAATCTGTAATACTCTATAGGAATACGTGGAATACGCATGTAGGCTGTTTCTGTAAAGGCTATTTACGTTTTTATTCCTAATTTTTTTTTAATTTCGTGAAAAATCTGCAAAAATAAAAAATCTGAGGAAAAATTAGGAGAAAATGGAATTAGCGAAGGAAAAATGCATGGAAAAGGAAAAGTCTGATTTGCACTAAATATCGGAAGTCTAATCCCTGGTAATACCCCTTCAATTTTCTTTAGACCATCTGAAAATCCATGTGATAAGAAATCATTTTTTAACACCATTTTAATCTATAATACGATACTTGTTTAAGCTGAAGTTATTGGTAGTATTTTAAATGATCCTCCATTGTTATATAGCTATCACTATCAGGTTACATAATCCCATCCTCTGCTTAAATATACCATGAATTTATTTTTAAAACACATTTCCTCATCAGTTAGCTTCATATGAATATTAAAAGTAAATGTAACCAATACAGTTTTTTTTTGTACAAAGTGAACGATGTTGTTACAATATGGCGGAAAACAGATCCCCCCGCAAATTGCATATTTGATCTTTGTCGTTTAAAATCATCTAAACAAGGCATTGCTGATATTGATATATCGAACAATGTCTGTGGACGCTTCGTGTACAATATTTTTGCAGGATTAGTTTTTGACGATATTTTAAGCTTCTGCAAAGGACGCGAAAGCACGACGGAAGGCAACTACTTGGGTTTACTTATACTTCTAAAATAATTAAGTAGTATTAATCTTAAAGTTTAAAAAAAAAGTTTATTATCTGACCTATACTGTATTGTCTTAACAGTTACAAGGACTAGATCTAGATTTTTGTCAGATCTATTTTTAGTTTAGGATAGGCCTATTAATTTTATTATCAACATTATCTATTTTGTTTGATATTTCTTTAATAAACATGTGAATGGGCCTATTAAGTTTTATTACTAACAAGATGTTTGGGTTTATTGTTAAGTAAAATAGCCTATGTTGTCATAATAGACATGACATCATGCTAAAAATAGAGAACACAAACCAAAATAACTTTTTGGCCATTTTTGATGGCGAAAAAAGAGTTTCACGTTTTAAGCAGTTATTAGGTCATTTTGTTTTTGTTTGTTTTCTTGGCCCCTAATTAAGCTAGACCATTAAATTTAGCCTCAAATTAACCAGTAAGTGATATGGCAGGAAACAGATTAGTACCGGAAAATGCATATTCGATCTTCGCCGTTCATAAACTTTCTAACCAGACATCGTTCGGGGATTTTGTTTATACTGATAAATAGAGCTATGTTTTTACAAGCTTCGTTAGAAACATTTTTGTGGAATACGTTTTTTATGACATTTTGTGCCGCGGCGAAGGATGCGAAGTATGCAAATCTGGACGGAATGGATCTACTTGGAAAAGTACGTGTACTGCACTAATAAGGTAAGAAATACTATTTTGTAAAAATAACTATTATTTTTATGGATTTTTCATTAGAAATGATTGCTGTAAATTATGAAAGTAAAAAAAAGTATATTTGAATGTGTTTTTTACTTTAATTTGAACAAAGTGAATGGCCATAATTACGACACATCGGCGTCGTTGAAAGCGGGGATTTCAGTTAATTTTTTACGGATATAAAATTGTATTTTTTTCCTCCGAGGCATGTACTTAAATAACAGTTTAGTTAAATGTATTTAATTCTGTAAAATATAAGTATTATTTTGCCGTAGATACTTTAAAAAAATTTTTTTATGATTTTCTGTCGGGGAAAATCGATATTCGCACCATGCACGCACGCGTAGTAAAACTAGACTTATCTTTAAAACACGAGAATCTTGAGTACACTGCGAATAACAAAGTTTTTAAATTTTAGTTTACTTTTGACTTTAAGCCATTTGTTTTAAATCGAAATTAATTGATAATGTAATTATTTCAAAGTAAAAATTTTCCGTCTGATTGGGTTCTAATCTTCGCCCACTGAACCAGCTTACGCACGACATTCGCGCGAGTCTGTTTCTTCGCAATAGTCTGTATAGTGTCGAGGGCTAATTCTAAAAAGAATCGAGTCCTTACTAATCCAATGTTTATTAAAATTAGGTACAATTGTTGGAACGCATGAGAAATAACAAATTAATATTTCTTTAAATCTATAGCCAAAAGAAAGTAGAACTTTATAACTCTGTAAATTATGAATCGAGTGACGGCTGTCGTGAAAACGGGAGCCATTTTACTCTTTTTTTTAGGGTGACCTACTTTTATTATATAATTTTAAAATTCATCGATTTGATAAGCAGCTGAGTAGCTGACTACGCATGCGATATGGCTGGCACGTTTTGGGATAGGGATCGAGTACACCATAGAATTTTTTTTTTCTTAGAACTAAGCGTATTTTTTTTTAATCAAAAGATACTTACATATCAGTTGTTGATTTCAATTTCATTATAGATCTAATCACTAACTTCAGTTTTTAAAAGTGATTTTGCATCTAGATCTAGCGTATTTTCAAAATTACGTAAATCTAGATCTATTTTTTAGATCTAGATCTAGACTTACTATTTGACAACCGTGTCAGTAAAATGAGGTCAGCGCTTCCAGATTCTTGGGTTTTAATTATGTTTGTCATTTTGATCTATTATAAGTAGCATTAAAACAACTGCATCTATTATCAACATTGTTTTTATATGCCAGTTCTAATTATACATTCTGTTCATTACCAATTCTAATGAAATCGTATCAGGCCCTAACACCCTGTTCACCTACACTCCTACACTGACACTACACTTGAAAGACGCCACAGAGAGTCGTAACTTTAAATTAATGTTTAAAGTACTAAACAATTATAACTAGCCATGTAAATGCTGCAACTATATTAAAAATTGGCATATAGACATATTTTATTAATTATGTTTTTTATATAGACCTTCTAGATCTATATTTAACTCTGTTATTTTTTTCTTCCCCAGAGTGTTTCTAAAAGCCAGAATTTTAAAGGGGAGGGCGGTCGTTTTTTTTCTCAAGAATAATTATAGAAATAAGCTATAAACTGGTATATTTTGTAAAGTTTGACACATTTACAAATAAATGTATGCCTAAGTGACATTTCTGTGTAATTATATTGTTAATTTTGTGAATTTCGTGGATTTTTAGACCTCACTACATTTAGATGTAAAAAAAAATCTCAGTTGAGTGAGTGTGGTTAATCTACATTTTGAACGTGATGTAAATGTCTAGTGCTATTAATTTTTATATTTTTGAATTCCTCGATTGTTAAGCAACAAAATTGATATATAATATGTCAATAATTGTTACTTTGAAAATTGGCGAAAATCGACCCTAAAAGTAGATGCTTGAGGGTTGAATCTGTTTCCTGCCATATGGTTTGTAATGGTACATAAGTAACAGAAAATTTTAATTAAAAATTTAATGAAAAATCTAATAAATTCCATTTTGTTTGGCCCCTACTCCATTGTCCCCCGTCCCCCCTCCCGAGAGAAATGCCTGGAAGAAACTGTGCTGGTAAATTGCTGGAATCCTGTAACTACTAAACCTGATCTAATGAAAAATTTAATTTAAAACAATGTAAACAAAGCATAGGCCCTAATTATTCTAAAAAAAGAGTCAGAATATTATTTACTACGAAGTGACTACTCAGAAAAAGATTTTTCGCCCCAATGTCTACACCTAGTCAGCAAAAGATAGTTCTGCGCATGCGCAGTGACCTATGGCTAGGGTTCTGCGGTTGTAAACACACACATGCGCAGTACCATCAAAAAACATCGCAGCGAAGGCAAGTCGTGGTTTCTCTACATTGCGCATGCGTATCTCTTTCTGGCTAGCATCTGCCTTTAATTATGATCCTACTGTTAGTACTGTAACCTGTTCTAGATCTAGATCTAAAATTCTAAACAGTTACGGTAATCTATTGTTCTAGGTATGTAAAATCAGCAGAAGCTATTAATGTGCGAGAAAGGTGGCTCATTAATATGGCTTTAATACAAGTAGTATATTATTATATTTTTTTTTCAAATATACCAGATAATTGAATAATAAACCAAAAGCAATCTCTTAATATATCAATTAAGGCCAGACATTAACGTTAAACAGCCTTGTTTGCAAGCAAGATTTGCTACGTAAACAGCAGCCATATGTAAATTAGAGTGGTTTCCCCTGAATCTCTAGCTAAAATGTTACCAAAAACTTAAGATGGCTTCTAAAGTAAATTAGCTCTGTTGCATCTGATAAAAACATTGCTAATATTTATTTTTAAATGAAAAATTTTAATACAACTGTTTAAAATAATAAATCTTTCTAAAAATGTTACTAGGCTCGGCCGATATTACGTTCCTAAAAGTTTTAAAACAATAGATTATTAGATTTCCATAGTTGCTAGACAGATCTAAATACTAAATAAATTAAAGATCTAGTCTAGACTCTAGATTTCTAGTTCTAGATCTACTCATCGACTGCTAGAATCTAGTTTCTACTAAAAATAACTAAACTAGATCTAAAGTCTAGATTCAATCTAGATCTATCTGGAATCTAGAATTCTTAATTCTAGATTATTAGGCCTAGAATTTTTTTTATTTAGGCCCTAGGGCCTATGTAAAATTATAAAATATATTATATAGGCCTAGGCCTATAGAATAGATCGGTATTCTATCGTTTTGGGTACGTAAAATCGCCCCCGCGGCTATTAATGTACGAAAATGTTACCTCATTGTCAAGGCTGTAATAGAAGTATATTGACTATATTGTGATATGTTTGTGTCAAATATTAGGCCCTATAGATAAATGAATAGGCCTAATAAACCTAAATCAATGGCTAAATATATCAATATAGGCCAGAAATTAACTTTAAACAGCAGTGTCTGCAAGCAAGATTAGCTATATAAACAGCAGCCATTTGTAAAAGAGTGACTTCCCCCTGAATCTTGCGCTGTAAGTCTTATAAAAATAAAACTTTAACAAGATGGCTGCTATAGTAAATGAGCATGGTTGCATCTGTTGGAAACATCGCTAGTGTTCATTTATTACTGAAAAGTTTTAATATAATTGTTTAAAAACAGGTACATAAATGAAACAAGGAACCATTTTTGTATTTTTCAAAACATAAATCCGATTAAATCCTCCTCAAAATGTGAAATAATTATTAAAATGTAAGGAGTCACCTGTTTTTCACATTACTAGTCGCGGGGATTTTCGTACCTAAACCGATAGATTACCAATAGATCTAGAATCTAGTCTAGGCCTAGATATAGATACTATTAGATAATAGATAGATCTAGATTAATCTAGATTACCAAATCAAGAGTAGATTACCAAATCAAGAGAAGTGTAGCTAGATCTAAATCTAGATCTCATTCTCTAGAGTCTAGCTAGACTAGACTCTAGATCCAATATAATTCCATGTTTAGTTTCTAGAATCTAGATTACTAATACTACTAATAGAACTAGACTTTACTAGAAAATCTAGATCTAGATTCTAGATCTAGACTAACTATATAACTAAACTTTACTAAACTGAGACTAAACTCCCTACCCTACTCACTACTCTCAACTATTCTACTATTAAGTCATAATTAAGTTAAAGTGGAAAGGGAAACGGTACCTTTATCTTAAATAAGAACAGTATTTGGACAATAAGTGTCTCCGTTAACATGACTGAATCTTACACAATGCAATATTCGCATTAAGTAGAATATTTTAATACGAGATTCCATTCTATATTTTCATCTAGATCAAGATTTACTATGTGTGTATATATATATGTGTATCATGGCCGATTGTATTCTGGGCATGCGCATTGTCCCATAATGCTTCTGAATAGCCTAAACCGGATTTAGTTGCTAAATATTAACACTTTTAGTTTTAGTGCCTATTTAGATCTACATCTAATCTAGATCTAGTAGTAGATCTAAGAATCTAGATCTAGATCTATTTAGGCCTACTAAAGTAGATCTATAAAAGAAACATGAAATAGATCAAAGCTTAGCTTTTTTAAATTAAATAAAACAATTTCAAGCTATGCTTAGTTACTCATTAGCTTACTAGGTTCTATTAATTTATTACTTAAAATTCTGGGCAAAGCCCCCCCCCCCCCCGAAAATTTTTTACCGCCCCCCCCCCCCCCGAACGAAATGAAATTTATATAATTTATAAAGAAAATATATACTTTTAACAATGTCCGCCCCCCCCCCCCCGAAGAAAGTTTACCGCCCCCCCCCTCCCCGAAAATTTCAAGTGCCCCCTCCCCCCGGAGAAAAAAGTCTGGAAGAAACACTGATCAAGTTGGTTGCAGAAATAGTAAAAAGTCCCCATCCTCCCGAACTTGATTTAAGCCTTTGTATAAACTAGTCGTGTCGGCTAGGCACTGCACTAGCTTTTGTTAAAAACGTTTCCTTAAAGGGCCGTGACGCGTGTTTATTCAGCAGAAAATAATATTAAATTTCAAATTAAATGTCTATATACAAATATTTTGAGGAAAGATATAGATTCTATAAACCTAACTCTAAACATTATCCTAACCAACCAAAACAACAAGCACTAAGGGGTCGTCCATAAATGACGTCACACGCCTAGGGGATGGAGGGGGTTCAGACTTTTGTGACGATGTGTGACGACAGACTTTTGTGACGATGTGTGACGAGGGGGAGGGGGGGTAGAGACAGTGTGACGTCACGTTGTCCTAATTCCACGAATTGATTAACATACATTTTTTTTTTAGAAAAATAAACTTACTAAATACTAAATAATTTTTTACATTGGTTGCGATACTTCTAAGTTGTCAAAAGATTGTGAAATATATCGTTGTATAAAATCAAGCTTTTCAATCAAATGGAAAAACTAAAACTAATAGGTGGAACATTCTGAATAATAGTCTAAATACATGTCTAGAATATTGGTCTTACGGTTCAAATAATTCATTTTAAAAAATTGGTGGCCGGAAAGAACCGCAACGGAAAAAAGCGCAACGGAAAAAGCGCAAAACAAAAAGCGCAACGGAAATAAGCGCACGCGGAAAAAAGCGCAAAGAGAAAAAAGCGCACACGGAAAAAAGCGCAAAGAGAAAAAAGCGCAAAGAGAAAAAAGCGCACACAGAAAAAAGCGCAAACAGAAAAAAGCGCACACGGAAAAAAGCGCAAAGAGAAAAAAGCGCACACGGAAAAAAGCGCAAAGAGAAAAAAGCGCAAAAAGAAAAAAGCGCACACAGAAAAAAGCGCAAACAGAAAAAAGAGCAAACGGAAAAAAGCGCAAACAGAAAAAAGCGCAAACGGAAAAAAGCGCAAACAGAAAAAAAGCACACACAGAAAAAAGCGCAAACGGAAAAAAGCGCAAACGGAAAAAAGCGCACACAGAAAAAAGCGCAAACAGAAAAAAGCGCAAACGGAAAAAAGCGCAAACAGAAAAAAGCGCACACAGAAAAAAGCGCAAACGGAAAAAAGCGCAAACAGAAAAATGCGCAACCAGAAAAAACAACGAAAAATGTGCAAAAGAGAAACTTAGCACAAATACCTATATCGACTAGATGACACATTTATACATGACTGTTAGGGCTGCTGTGAGAGTGTCGTGTTTGATCACGTGATTTACTACCATTTAAAGCGTACCACTACCATGTTCATTCCCCTCACCGATACAGGCGATAATCGCTTTACACAATGCCTATTATTTTCTTGGTCAATAATTATTCAACTACTATTCTCGTATAAATAAACATAAAACTATCCTTGATATCGACATTACACGAAGTATCTCTCACATTCTCCCTAGTCCGAACTACCTAGCTTGCATACCATAACTACCCGTTCCTATGGCAAAACTTCACTCTCTTTCATCCGCGTCATCTAACATGCATCTAACATGCATATATAATTCTCTTCTGGGAGACGCTAGAAAACAAGCTGTAAGCGCGCTCCCTACCACCCCACCCCTACATGGTCTGTTGAGCTGTTGTTCACGCTCAATGTTTACATTCGTAGAGCCGGGTTTAGTGACGGCTATTAGGGGCAGATAATTTAGTTTGAAGGGAGGGGGTAGGGTAGGGATTGGGGGAAAGGAGGGTGGGGGTAGGGGTTGGGGGAAAGGAGGGTGGGGGTAGTATCGTTCTTAACGACCTACTAATAGTGTTTTAAAGCAAATATTTTCAATGGCAGCATTGCATGGTACTGTCGAATTCACAAATTATAAATTACTGAAAAGTAGAAAATAAAACAACTAAATAGCGTCATATGATATGCTGCGGGTCGGCTCGTGCTTTATAAGTCAAGATGACAAGGCCCGCGTTCCACTTGGTTTAACAGCAGATAAAAAACAGAGTCCATTGCTCATGTACATGGAATACAGGGTGAGCTTGCCTGACCATGACTGGGTTGTGGCTGCTGGATATAAGCTGATCCCTTCAGTTTATGCCGGGATAAAAATTTCAGCCCAACGCCTTGGGAAATCGAGAAGCTGTTGGATACTCCGGCCCAACATAGATCTACATATCAATCAGATCTGGTAAACATTCCTAATTTACAGCACTTAGTCATGGACTTGATTTTGAAAAAATTACTTACTTTACATGAATTTGATGATATCACAAAGAGTGGTGTGGATCAAATTGTTAAACCAATATTAGTGTTGACGGTTGATGGTGGCCCAGACGAAAATCCTAGGTATCAAAAGGTGATCAAAGTTGCGGTACACCACTTTCTCAATCAGAACTATGATGGTTTGTTCATTGCTACCAATGCTGCAGGAAGAAGTGCATTTAATAGGGTTGAAAGAAAAATGGCGCCACTTAGCAATGAGCTCACAGGATTAGTTTTACCCAATGACCACTACGGCAGTCATTTGGATGAAAGAGGAGTCACAATAGACACAGATTTAGAGAAGAAGAATTTTCAGTTTGCCGGAAACACTTTGGCAGAAATATGGTCACACTTGACAGTGGATACATTTCCTACAGTGGCAGCATACAGAGATCCAGAAGATTCTTAACTCCTTGAAACTTCTCTGCTCTCAAAGGATCAGCGTTGGCACGATATTCATGTGAGAACTAGCCAGTATTTGACTCAGATCGTTAAATGCATGGATGGTAAATGTTGCTCAAAGCAAAGAAGCTCGTATTTCAGCTTAATAACTGATAGATTTCTTCCTCCACCTTTACCAGTCGCCCAAACAAGCTGTGGACTAACAATGCCTGAGTGTTCAACAGATGACTCTTCACATAAATTTCCATCTCTTTTTGCTGCTCAAAGTAAAAAAGTGGATGAAATCCTCCCCCGCTCTTCCAATCCTTATCGCACAATCCCTTATGATTTGTATTGTCCGTCTGTTTAATCCGTGATCAGCGATAGGGTTTGTAAGAAGTGTCATTCATACTTCTTTTCATTGGTTATGCGGCGCAATCATTCCTTAACTCACAAACAGGAATCATCAATTGTGCCATTACAGCGCATCAGGCCTCTAAGAGTTGCTGCCGCCAACGTGAACTGATGGTGGTGATTGCCAATGAAATTAATGGTGAGAGTGTAGATTGGATAGAAGTGGGAGATCTTGATGTAAAGGGAATTCCCATTCCATACAGAAAAAAAATCAATTCCGTCCCTTATTCAATGAAGGAACATTTTAATTCTCCATGGGAGAATGAATTAGCTTAAATATCACAACTTTTAATTGAGCATTGCCATATTAATACTGTTGTAAGTAGTTTTTTTTAATACTTCTGTTAATGATCTTGCTAAGATTTAGAAATATGAATGTATATAGATATGGTCGGTTAAGTTATAAGTATAACCTGTTACTTATATTATTATTTAATCGTTATTAATGAAATTTCTATAAAATTTGCTTAGATTTAAGTCAGTGTGAGAGTATTTCTTGTCCTATTTCAACATCCTTTTTGCTAACAGCAAAACACGCAATTTAATAATCTAGTGGAGAGTCTTTACTAAATCTATGACATTTATATTGCTTTGTGAGAGATGACATCCGTTAAGTCCATCATATAGGCCAGGGGTCTCCAAACTACGGCCCGCGGGCCAAATGCGGCCCGCGAGGTCCTCTCATCCGGCCCGCGGAGATCTTTTTGTCCACGGAAAAAACGTTTGTTGGTGAAGGCTGAGGAACTTTGCCTAGAAAAATCAAAGACATGCCTGGAAGAAACTGGCCCCCGAGCTGAAATGTGATAGTTAATGCGGCCCTCGGACTAAAAAGTTTGGAGACCCCTGATATAGGCTACAATAAAATATACCAGGAAAATTAAAGGTCTAGGCATAGTTCTAACAGGTCAAATAATTTGCATATTATCCTAAATATATTGTTATTCTCACGTGTGTCGTCATGTCTGCAAGAAATACCTACATTTACATTAAGTATTTAAAAAAAATTAATCCTTTCAGCTTTAACATTACCTTACTGTACTACTGTTTACCTGCTGGTGCCACGAATGGGTCCTGCACACTCATTATTAATGCTGTGTCAACGAGGGATAATTTTAAAGGGATGAAAACACAGCAAATTTAAAACATAATGTGAGCGGGTGAATGGATTATTTTGTATTATTTTATTTGTTGCGAATCTGCGAGTGGATGATCCATTGGGGAAGGCCACGGGGTCCCCCTTCCGTCCGAAGCGGTCAGTATATAAACTGACCACTCGGATAATTTCTTCCTTTTTTTGACCGCCAGAATGTAGGTCAGGTCAGCTTCTGTGGTCGCGCTTTGTGCGTTGGAGGTATTTGTTTTTATTTTACTTTGGTATGAGTGATTTGTATGAATGCGACGGCCGATGTTTCTCGTTTTCTTTCATTTTCGTCTAAAACGAGATAGTGAGCATCGGCATGTCTGGTATGCACTAGGTGTGTTATTTTGAAAGATTTAAAAAGTATTTTTGGTGTTTTCTAAACCCGTGGCGTGTGTTTCGGACCACGTGGTTTAGGCCAGTGTGTTTAGGAGTGTTTCCTAAACTAATGTGAATGCGAGTGTGCATTTACTTGATTGTTTTATGATGTGTTGTTATTGACTAGGATTGGCTTAGTCAATAGTCAGTTGTTTAAGACAGTAATTAGATTAGTATATTTTAGTTGCCTCGAGTTTAGGTTGTTTAAAATTAATGTGTGTGCTGTTTCGTGCAACGTCATGTTGAGTATCGCTTGCTTTGTGTCTGCCTTCATTGGGGCCTTAGCGGAGTGTGTTAACTCAATGTTATCAATATGGATGTTGTGTAGGTAGACCAATAGCTTCGGGCTTCCTTGTATAGGAAAGATTGGTTCTACGATGAATTTGTTTACACGTTATTTTTAAGTTGCTAGTTTCTTGGTTAGACAGTGGTTAGTTTTGCTTTTGAGAATTGCTTTTAGAATTGTAATAGTAGGGATTAGTTTTACTCGAGGCTTTAGCTAGATAGTAGTAGTAGGTAGCATTTTGAACTTGTGTATATATTTATGTATATATCTGCCATTACCATGCATTTTTCTTATGTTTTCCTTTTCTTTTTCTCTTCCCCCCCCCCCTTCCAGTGAGGTTGCTTGGGCAACTTGGCTGGGTGTTTTGTTATATATGAATTGTTTTGTTTGGTGTAAAAAGTCTGTTGTGTACGTATTGTTTTCTACGTAATGTATTGTACGTAACGTATTGTACGTAGTGGTTTTACGTAGTGTTTTGTTTGGTGTGGACTTTTGGATGTCGAGAATGGATGAAGGGAGGTTTCTGTGTGTCAGGGCCTGGACCATCCTAGACATCATAAGTCGGTGCAACACCAGCAAATGGTCGAACGTAATGTTTTGTTTCGTTGAGTTCTGCTTGTATTGTATGTCTTGGGTGTTTTGTTTTGTCTAGATCTAGATCCTAGTTTTTTTATAATAACTTTTGGTTCCATATTTTATTAAATAAATTTTATATTATTGTTAAAGCTTTTTTTTTGTTTTCATTATTTAGACTAAGGTTAGGTTATTAACCAGTCTGGGTTACCGGGCTTGCACTGACCGGACAGTTAGTTAGATAAGCCTAGAAGGGTAGATTTTAGGTCTCCCCCCCCCCCTAGCAGGGCTTACAAATTGGTAGCACGAGTGGGGTCAGTGCTTTAGTCTAGGTAAATTTTTGTCTTTTTTGATAAGGCTAGGTGAAGCTTAGTTAATTTTTTTTGTTTTTGATAGGCCCTTTTTGGAACCATATGTGTTTAGTTTTTGTTTAGTGTAGGAATTGTTTGTCGTTTAAGCACCCAGTCAGGTTGGCGGAGAGATGTGCATTGGTGAGCCTCCAGTGTGCTAGACGGGACAAGGCGCGGTGTGTGGCGCGTGATCTGGTGTGTGAGGCAGACCTACCAGCGACAAGCCTACAGCGAACACCCCTTGACCCACAAAGAGGGCTACTGGACACCCGCCCCACAGGTGTGTCGAGTCGGACACACGATCATTGGAGGCGGGCAACAGCACGAGAGCCAGTGGGGCAAGGCGGTTGCGTCACCACCTGGCCCAACCAAGCGGACGCTCCCCACCAACGAGAGGCCTATGACGTCAATTCCTTGACCCACAAAGAGGGCTACTGGACACCCGCCCCACTCGTGTGTCGAGTCGGACACACGATCGTTGGGGGCGGGTAACAGTCGGAGAGCCAGTGGGGCAAGGCGGTTGCGTCACCACCTGGCCCAACCAAGCGGACGCTCCCTACCAACAAAAGGCCTATGACGTCAATTCCTTGACCCACAAAGAGGGCTACTGGACACCCGCCCCATAGGTGTGTCGAGTCGGACACACGATCGTTGGGGGCGGGTAACAGTCGGAGAGCCAGTGGTGAAAGGCGGTTACGCCATCTCCGGACCGACCTAGCGGACGCTCCACCGGTGTGCCTACGGGGACGCAAGACCAGAATGCGTGTACAGATGAGACGTTGCAACGGCGTGTCATTAGTAGCGGGCGGGTCTAGGCCGACCCTCCCCCCTCGTCCTTCCGGATGAACGACCGACAGGACTAGTAGCGCGGATCAGTCTTCAGTGAAGGGTGCACTATCTTGGTGACTTGAGTTTTTTTAGGGAGCACAGACACAAGATTAATGTTATTGTAAACGAGCCGGCCCGCGGCATAACATACGCCGCTATTTAGTTGTTTCTAATTTTCAATAATTCATAATTTGTGAATTCGACAGTACCAACGCTGACACTGAAAATATTTCTTTAAAACACTATAAGTAGCTCGTTAAGGACCATAACCCCCCCCCCTTCCTTCCCTCCCCCCCTCCTCCCCCCCCCCTACGTTTAAAATCGTTGGCTCTGCTTGTAAACATTTAGAGTGAACACAGCTCACTAAAACCATGTAGGGGTGGGGAGGTAGGGAGAGCGTTTGCAGCTTGTTTTCTAACGGCTCGAAGAAGAGAATTATATATATAGATTATTTCTTTTTTCTTGCATTCAAGCTTATAGGCTTGATGTATGAGATGGGTGCATGTTTTATTTTAAGATTGTTATATGCATTTTTTTGTCTTACAGGGACTGTAAGATTTTAAAAAGGGGTGAATGTGAGCGGGTGAATGGATTATTTGTATTATTTAATTTGGTTCGAATCTTTGAGTGCATGGTGGTCCAATGGGGAACGGCCACGGGGTCCCCCCCCCCCCCCCCCTTCCGTCCGAAGCGGTCAGTATAAATTGACCGCTCGGAGGATTTTCTTCCTTTTTGACCCGCGGCGAGATGTAGGTCGGGTCAGGTTTCTGTGTGGGCGCGTGGCGCACCTCACACGTGGAGGTATTTGTTTTTTTTATACTTTATCTTTATGTGATTTGTATGAATGCGACTGCCGATGTTTCTCGTTTTCTTTCATTTTCGTCTAAAACGAGATAGTGAGCATCGGCATGTCTGGTATGCACGTGGTGTGTTATTCTGTTATTTTTTTGAAATGTATTATTGTGTTTTCTAAACCCGTGGCGTGTGTTTCGGACCACGTGGTTTAGGTCAGTGTGTTTAGGAGTGTTTCCTAAACTGGTGTGAATGTGTGTGTGCATTTACCTGATTGTTTTATGATGTGTTATTGACTAGGATTGGCTTAGTCAATAGTAAGTTGTTTTAGACAGTAATTAGATTAGTATATTTTAGTTGCCTCGAGTTTTAGGTTGTTTAAAATTAATGTGTGTGCTGTTTCGTGCAACGTCATGTTGAGTATCGCTTGCTTTGTGTCTGCCTTCATTGGGGCCTTAGCGGAGTGTGTTAACTTTAATGTTATCAATATGGATATTGTTTATGTAGACCAATGGCTTCGGGCTTCCTTGTGTAGGAAAGATTGGTTCTACGATGAATTTGTTTACACGTTATTTTTAAGTTGCTAGTTTCTTGGTTAGACAGTGGTTAGTTTTGCTTTTGAGAATTGCTTTTAGAATTGTCTAGTACGGATTAGTTTTACTCGAGGCTTTAGCTAGATAGTATTAGTAGGTAGCATTTTGAACTTGTGTATATATTTATGTATGTATCTGCCATTACCATGCATTTTTCTTATGTTTCCCTTTTCTTTTTCTCTTCCCCCCCCCCCCCTTCCAGTGAGGTTGCTTGGGCAACTTGGCTGGGTGTTTTGTTATATATGAATTGTTTTGTTTGGTGTAAAAAGTCTGTTGTGTACGTATTGTTTTCTACGTAATGTTTTGTACGTAACGTATTGTACGTAGTGGTTTTACGTAGTGTTTTGTTTGGTGTGGACTTCTTTGCCTCACTGTAGTATAATGGAAGACTATTCCATGCGTCACATAATAGTGCCCCGACTTGCGGCATTTGTTTTAGAGCTGTCAACTTGTGCAGCGAAACGTGCATGTTTTACTGGACGTCAAACTCTCCTAACTTTCTCTTAAGATCTGTGAACCTACCACTCCAAATAATGTTTGGTTTTCAAATCCAGCTATTGCATTTGAAGCAAGCCAGCATCAATTCCAAATAGCTCAACGTTAATCTTATTTGTTTTTGTGATGAGAGAATCTACTATGACCGTCAGAGTAGTTGCATTTGTTTTGAATTGCTCAAATCTTTAAGTGAATCCATCCTTCATCGTGTTTATTGTAATGCTAAAGTAATTTTTGTTAATAGTAGCATTGGTTACATCAATAATTTTTTTCAGATTTTTCAAAATTAAATAATTTATCGCTATCCGTGTCTTCCAACAACAAAAAATATTTTTTTTACAATCCACTTCTTCAAGCAAGGCATATGCTGCGTTTTCCTTTCCTTGCCGTTTTACATTTAGCACGTTTAGTTTCTTTGAGATATCCACCATGAAGTTGAATGATTCAATTTGGGATGAACAAGTACATTGAAAATAGGGAGTAACAAACATTCTAATATAATTGCGAGTGTTTATTGTTTATCATTATACGTTCAACACCGAGTGTTGCAAAAAAAATTATGAGTTTTTAAAAATAAAATATATAAAAAATATTAATATTTGTGCATGGAGCTGAAGAGCCGCATCTTGACATCAAAAGAGCCGCATGCGGCTCGCGAGCCTCAGGTTGCCGACCCCTGGGCTAGTCTAATATATAAAGTTCGATTCTGTATGTTTGTTTGTAAAATATTTGTAATCGAGGATTACTAAGAAATATAAAAATTGAATAGACCCCATTCTTATAGTGTTAAACGTCTAAAGTGCTTATAGTCTAAAGATATGATTTTAAAGATTAGTATTGAAGGTGTTTCAAAAACATTTTCATTTTGCATACTTAGAATAATAATTTTTAACATGTTCATTAAACAAAATTTTAAAAAATTCACCTTTCACACAAATTCTAATTATGTCTGAAAATTATTTACATTTAGTCCTTTAGCACTCATTACGTCCCTCGATAAATTAGGAAACCACAAATACTTTCCTTTATAAAATCCATTACATCGGGAGGAAAAAATGTACCTTTTATTACTTTGTTTTGGTGTTGGTAAAAAAAATATTACATAATTAGCGTGGATTGATCAACTGAAATGTGGTCGTTATTTTAAATACTGCCTTTTATTTATTTTATACATTGAACGTACTGTTTATTATTATTATTTTTAATCAAAGACAGTTGAAGTATCAAAAAACATCTTTATTCGGGAACGGGAATTCCCGCAGTATATTATTTGTGTCTTTTTTTGCGCATTCGTTTTGTCTATCCTTTTTTGCGCACGAAGAGGAATTATTTTTTGTCGGTCGCAGCAAACATGCTGAACGTTGCCTTTTTTTACGTCACAATAGTGCTTACCTTTTTACTTTCTCGTATATACGAAGTATAGAGAAAGTCTTGTAATCGTGCAAAAAAAAAAAATCGAGATTTTTACAAATCTCGACGTTTCACACCTCACTGATACGGAAAAACATAATTTTGCAATCTTGTCCGTATGTCTGTGTGTCTGTCTGTCCGTGTGTAAACACGATAACTTGAGTATCGTTACAGCTAGGTTGATGAAATTTCATATATAGGTATTTAATCAAAATCGTAGATCCGTATCAACTTTTGAGCGATTTCCGATAGCCGGAAGTGGTACTAATCCTACTTTGAATTTTTCAAAAGTCTATAACTTGAGTACTATTTCAGATAGATAAATGAAATTTCATATGTAAGTAAAAGATCTAATTCTCTACCTTCTATTAAATTTTGAGTCATTTCCGTTGACTGGAAGTAGTACTTTACGCTACTTCCGATTTCTCAAAAAACTAATGTAAATTTTAAAAGTAATAATAATATTGCGCACTATTATGCGCTTTTTTATTTGGCGTTCACTTGGTGTGCAATTAATTTGTCTACGAGATTTTATTCTATTTTTAAAACTTTAAGTATTTAAAATGGATTAAAAATCATGTCTATAGCCCGAGTTCCCATCCCCTGTTATTTTATATAAGAATATTCGAGAAAGTTTAGGGGAGATCACTCCCGGTTTATTTTTTAAGCAGACGTTTTTAATAGTACATTTAGAAATACTAAGTTTTACTACCAAAGAAACAAATGGATAAGAAAGGTTACCATAGTCTTTAAGAGAATCAAATCTGGGCGTACTTCGGCGCACAGACAGGGTGCTATTTGGCGCCCCGGGCTTTCCCGTGTTCGCTTTGGCGCCGACGTTCGTTTACGTGAGTGTAAAAGTTGGGGTGCTATAGTCGTTTACTAAGCTGAAACAGACGATTCCGCCGGCGCCACAGCATGGTGCGATTTGGCGCCCCAGGGTAGACTGTGAGCACTTTGGATTTACGTTTGCGTTTGTGTTTTCTTTGAGTTTGGGTTGGGTTTGCCGTTGCGTTTGGGTTTTTTAAATTTGGTTTGCTTTCGTTTGCTTTTTCGTTTGTGTTTTCGTTTGTATTTGCGTTTGCGTTATGTTTGCATTTTTTTGTGTTTTGGTTTTGGTTGGTTGTGGTTAGGGTGGGCACTGCCGGGTATATGCTGATTACTAAACACACATGTCAGGGTCCTTTACAGATGCAAGTAAAAAGCACGGCATGTGTTGATTTTTACTTTTATGGTTCCTGAATCTATAGCGATGGCTGACTGACACCACTACCACCAGTCTTATATTATACAAATTATAGATTTAAAAATAAGGATCTTGCAGAATGCTTTAACACTTTACCAGAGTGTTAAAGCAATTACATATTCAAATGTTTCAACAAATATTTCTTACTAGACACGGTAGGTAGGCCCTATATAAAATTAAAGTTGCAAAATGTTTCCTAAACATTGTGGATTAGGATCCCTCAATGCCTGTCCTTGATTTTCTAAGTACAGTTGCATCGATAATACTAATACTTTTAAGTATCATTCTGTTCTTTTCTTTTACCCTCTTTTCTGCACTTACAATATCTATATGCATCGTATGGCATCATCTTTAAAGTAATTACGTTAGGTTAGGTTTGCCTCTCGCCCCTCCAGGGATATAGGCCGCTGACAAAAGCTTCCCAGGCGTCTCTGTCCTGGGCTAGTCTCTCCAACTGTCCCCAGTTGTATCCAATCTTCTTAGTGTCTTCTTCCAGGTCACGTCTCCAGGTCTTTCTTGGTCTGCCTCTCCTCATCCTGTCCTGTGGATTCCAGGTGATGGCCTGTCTTGTTATGCTGGATACAAGCTTCCTGAGTGTGTGGCCAATCCACTTCCATTTTCTCTGGAGGATCTCTACTTCAGCTGGCAGTTGATTTGTCCGTTGCCATAGAACATCATTTCTGATGGTTTTAGGCCAGCAAATTCACAGAGGCGTACCAACCCTCCCGGCGCCCGGGGCGAACTTTCAATTTGGCGCCCCTCGTATATATATATATATATATATATATATATATATATATATATATATATATATATATATATATATATATATATAATATATATATATATATGTGTGTGTGTGTATGCATACTTAAATACATATTATATATATATATATATATATATATATATATATATATATATATATATATATATATATATATATATATATATATATATATATATATATATATATATATATATATATATATATATATATATATACATTTGTGCGCGTATTTATGTGTGTTTGTTTGTGTTTGTATGTGTAATCATGGGTACGACAGTCTGGAAAAGGTTTAATAATTACGGTGATGATTTTCGTTCATTAAAACTTTATTAGATGCCAATGGAGACGACCGAGTAAAAATTATAGTTATATAATTTGATTAATGATTTATCATTCTTAAAGATAGTAATTTTTTAACTCATAAATTTAGACCATGAGCACTATAATAATCTAACATTTAAATCCATGGAAGTATCGATTTTTTCGCTTTTTCTTATATTCCTTTGTAATCCTAGATTACAAACATTTTACAAACATACAGAATTGAACTTTATATATCAGACTTGCGTACCAGTTCAAGCGAATAGCCGCGGGGTTAAAAGAATTCCCAGGATAGCTCGGGGCAAATCGTAATCTGCTAGGGCGCTGTTAGACGCGCCTGAATCAGTTTAGTGCAGGGGTCAGCAACCTTTCGAGACGGAAGAGCCAAAAGTTACAATTTACAAAATTACCCAGTTTTTGAAGAGCCACTAAAATTTTTATTTCAATATTGGCTATTTGATTAGGATTAAGTGTATATAGCTTTAAATATGGAATAATATTTATTCAAATAAAAACATACACTTGTTTCTCACAAAAATTATTAAAGTATTTTGCTAGCTCTGCTAAAATAATACAATCAGTTATCAAATTATATAACTATAATTATTGGATAATATTTACACTAGTTTGGCTTTAAAAGTTTGTTTAAATCCAGCTCATAACTTGTTTTCAGTTTCAAGCATTCCTCTAGACTTTTATTTGTTAGTTGGCTTATTATTTTTTCTTAGTATTGTCTTCATGCAAGAAAACGCTTGTTCGCATGAATATGTTGACCCAAAAATCGTCAGCACTCCAAATGCCAACTACTTACCTCACTTTAGCATACTGGAAGACTAATCCATGCGTCACATAATAATGCCTCAACTCGCGGCTTTTCCTTAAGAGCTGTCCAGTTGTGCAGCGAAACGTGCATGTTTTACTGGACCTCCAAATATCCTAACTTGCTCTTGATATCTGTGAACTTACCACTCCACAAGTGTTTGGTTTTCAAATCCAGCAATTGTATTTGAAGCGAACCAGCATCAATTCCAAATTGATCAAAGTTAATATCACGTGTTTTTGTGTTGAGTGTATGAGTACTTTTGTACCTTTTTTTCAGAGTTGTTTTGAATTGCTCAAATCTCTCAGTAAACCCATTGTTCATTTTGTTTATAGTAATGCTGAAGTAATTTATGTCAAAAGTAGCTTTTTTTTTTTCAGATATTTTTTCAGACTTTCGAAATTAAATAATTTGCCGCTCTCCGTGTCTTCAACATAAAAAAAAAGTAATTTTACCGAAACAATCCGCTTTTTCAAGCAAGGCATAGGCTGGGTTTTTCTTTTCCTTGCAGTTTTACATTTATCTCGTTTAGTTTCTATGTAATATCCACCATGAAGTTGAATGCTTCAATTCGGGATGGACAATTTAATAGGAAGTACATTGAAATAGGGAGTAGCTAAATATTCTAATAGAATTCTAATATAATTGTTTATTGTTTACTTTTATTATTGTATCGTTCATTACCGAGTGTTGCAGAACAATATTTCAGCGGTGAACGGAAAAAAAGTCACTGGAAAAAAAACCACAGAAAAAAAAGTCACAAAAATCTTATCAGAAATATTTTGATTTATTTGTTGCAAATTGTAAAATATTGTATGTTTATTGTTGTGAGTTATATTATTTGATAGCATATATTATTTATAGACTTTAAAAGCATTATGGTTTATAACAATCATAAGTAAAATACTCTAAGATAATTTACACAACAATCTCAACTTTTGTTACGTATTTAGTTAAATACGCAGTAGAAAAGCTAATTACAAAAGAAGTTTAGGCACATCGCGTTTTGAATGTTTTGCCGTAGGCTTTTCTCTGGTCGGCCTCCGTCAGTCGGCCTTGTCCGAACATATTGTGTGTTGTTGGCGTTTTGTGTCAATGTCAGCCTTTGAACCTTGTCGGCTTTCTGTTTTGATCCCATGCTTTGTTATGTTATGAGCGTGATAAATGTGGGCAGTAAAGGTGGTTGAACTAATCATAACTACGAGCCGACCTGCGGCACGCCGCTATTTAGTTGTTTTATTTTCTACTTTTCAGTAATTAATAATTTGTGAATTCGACAGTACCACTGCTGTCACTGAAAATATTTGCTTAAAAACACTATCAGTAAGTCGTTAAGGACGATACCCCCCCCCCTCTCCTTTCCCCCAACCCCTAACCCCTCCCCCATGAAAGCAGCCTCCTCTTAGCTACCTCCCCTAAGTTTAAAATCGTTTCAAACAAAATTATCTGCCCCTTATAGCCATCACTAAACCCGGCTATACGATTGTAAACATTTAGCGTGAACCACAGCTCACCAGACTTCCTAGAGAGGAAGAAAGGGGACTGCAAGGCGCGCTTACAGCTTGTTTTCTAACGTCTATAAGAAGAGAATTATATATATATATATATATATATATATATATATATATATATATATATATATATATATATATATATATATATATATATATATATATATATATATATATTGTTGCAATGAGTTGAGGGCAGCAAGTCAGATGAACTTATCATTTCAGGGTAATTTAATGTTAGTATTAAAAAAAAAACACAGTGAAAACCGAGGGCGTTGGAACATTCTATAGGCCTAAATGCTATTAATATTACGTTAAACATAATTACAATTTACATGCTTGATACTAAATATTTTTAGATGAATTCTAAAAATTACCATGTGTATACAACCTGCACACATTATATTACATTTAATCGATCCTAAGTTAATTTGCACTCTCTTAATATATAGTTCATACAAGTATTAACAAATTCCATGCAAATATATATTTGTGACTTTTTTCCTGTGACTTTTTTCCTGTGACTTTTTTCCTGTGACTTTTTTTCGGTTTTTTTTCCTGGTTTTTTTTCCTGTGACTTTTTTCCTACAATCCGATCAGCACCCCACCCCCACAAAACCCCCAATAAATCTACTAATCTACTTCTAAGGTAACAGAGAAGCCGAGGATTCATTTATGTAATGTATGACCCACTAGGCCCAAAAGGCAGAAGATGAGACAGGAATTAATCCAACTGCTCTTTCCCTAAAATTTCTCATCTCCATAAAACCACTTTGTGAACTTTTTACTTTCTCGTATATACGAAGTATAGAGAAAGTCTTGTAATCGTGCAAAAAAAAAAAAAAAATCGAGATTTTTTCAATTCTCAACGTTTTAGTGCTCCATGAGTCGGAAAAACATAGTGTTGCAATCTTATCTGTATGTGTGTGTGTCTGTGTGTGTAAACACGATAACTTGAGTACCGTTACAGCTAGGTTGATGAAATTTCATATATATTTTATCAAAATCGTAGATCCGTAACAACTTTTGAGCGATTTCCAATATCCGGAAGTGGAACTTTTTCTACTTTGAATTTTTCAAAAAGCTCTTTTTTCTACGAGATTCTATTCAATTTTAAAAACTTTAAAGTAATTAAAAAAAGATTAAAAATCATGTCTAAATCCCGAGTTGCCATCCCCCGTAGTGTTATATAAGAAGATTCGAGAGAGTTTAGGGAAACTTCACTTTGTAGTAAACCAAATGAGTTTTTCAAGCCCATTCTTTGTTCCAGTATCAAAGCATTGATTGCTGTACATTTTAACACAATTTTTATAACTATGGGTAGAATAATTTTATTTTGGTGATTTTTTTTCCACGGTGATTGTTGATGCCAAAACAAAATGTCCGACATTTGTCCGGTTTTACCATGCTATAAAGTTATGATCAATATCATAATGGTTTTATTTGTTAGATAATAACTAAATCTACATGAATACATTAAGGTTGTGCACTAGCTTGCATGTTCAGAAAAGTTATAACAGATATTATTATCTGGCTTTTATTGCCCTCGGTGCAAGTTTCTCATTTATTAGACCACTGAATATGACACTGGTATAGGAATAGTTAATACAAAATGTATTAATTGTTAAACACAGTTGTGTCTAAGTGATAGAAATACAACCTTCTAAAAAGCAAAATTTCAGACATCTGATGTTAGCCAGGTAATTTTTTAAATGGTGCACATACTTATTACACATAAGGGGCAATACAACCGACTCAACCCCCACCTGTTTCTAATCAACCATAAAACTTCTAATCTCTTTGTAAGTAACAGGGATAACTATTCTTAGATTTCAGCCAATCTGGGGTGGTATGTTATGTAATTTATGACCCACATGGTCAAGTAGGGACGTGATCTGACACATTAATACCACTGCTACCCCCCTCACAATTTCTTACCTCCATGATAACCATCCCCCACCTGTTTCTAGCCCACCATAAAACTTCATCTCTTTGTAGGTAACATGGATTATAGTTCTTAGATCTCAGCTAATCTGGGGTGGCATGTTATGTAATATATAACCACCACGGTCCAGTAGGGAAGTGACACATTAATACCACTGCTCCCCCTCACAATTTCTCACCCCCAAGATACATAGCCACCACCTGTATCTAACCCACCATAAAACTTCATCTCTTTGTAGTTAACATGGACTTAGTCCTTAGATCTCAGCCAACCAGAGATAGCATCTCTTATGTAATTTATGTCCCTCAGGGTCCAGCAAGGAGAACAAAGGGGAAAGCAGTACCACTGCTCTCCCCTCAACATTTCTCACCTCCATGTCATGTTATGTAATGTATAGCACACATAGCTAATCAGGGGAAAGAATCAAGGCAGATTAGCTAGTACCTACTCTTTTTACATCAAAGAATCTTAACTCTGGACAGCTACACACTAGTATACTAGCTACACACTAGGTGTACTAATATGCCTACTGTAAAGTACTAAACTGTAGGCCCTATGTAGACCTGCAATTGTATCAATTGTGGAGGGGTCCAATGGGGCCTAGTGATAGCTGGTATTATTTAATGTGTATGTACACAGCATTAACTAGTTTGGGGTTAGAGATTAATTATTGTTATTGTGGAGTTAGACTAAACTAGGAGATAACACTTAATGCCCCGTGGTCCGGCTACATTTGCCCCAAATGCTGATTTTGGGGTATGGCTTTAAATGCTAAATTAAACCAATTTAAAGTAAATTTGATAGCCTTAATTATTGATTGTATATTGAGTAAGATGTGTTAGAATAATTTTGCATTAATTTCAATATTATAAAATACTTGGATTAGTAAAAATCTTTAAAAATGTACAGATGCTAAAAAGTGTGGCTAGTACTAGTAGTAGTGCCCTTCTTTACCCTACATAATATTAGTCTCTTTCCATCCTAAAATTCTAGACTCCTCTGTCCTATTTTCAGTTGATTGTAAATTAAAAATCAAATAAAAATGCTTAAAAACATATCTAGGCATGTATTTTACGAATGATATATCTTAAACAAACAAATAAATGTTTAACTGTTAAATTCGATGTAAAGTTGACTACCCAAGATGACCTATTTTTAACTATTTAGGAATTTCTCTGACATTTTTTATTTTGTACTTCTACTTCTACCGAATATATTCTATTTATTTAATACTGTTGGAAAGCCAGATTTAATTCCAACAATAAGCAGTAGTTTGTATCTAATTCTTAATTAGTTTCATTTAGACAAAAACGAATATTTTGTGAAAGTGTTCAGAGTTATGCTGCTTAAATTGGGACGTCAAGGGTGGTGTTTTGGTAGAATGAATGGAGGCGAGCGAGTTGACGAGATTCCTTCCATAATGTTGTTGTCATGGAATAAAAACGTGCTTTTTAGATTTAGACCGTAAAAAAAAATAAAAAATAAAAACTTAAGCCTAAAATTAATTTAGAAATTTTATATTTTTAGAATAAATGCTATAAAAGTTGCAAATCCAGAGAACTTGAAAATAATTTGTTGAGTTTAAGGCTACATTTCTATTTATTTTCATCAACCCTAGGTTAAAACCGGATGTTTCACTTTCGTAAGACAAATATTGATTGGCTGTACAGTAACTTAGTGATCGATAACTATTTGTTTACAAAACTTTGCAGATCAAGTTTTTAAATAAATATGCAAATTAAAAACCCCATGACCTAGTTTTCTATTTTTAGCTTACAATGTGTACAATAAAATCAATGTCGGCCTATCCAATAGCAGGATGCCATTGTTTATGTCGCCATTACACGTGAAAACCAAATTGTTTTGGCTTGTTTTTAAATTTTCAATTAGTTACCGAAAATTTTTAAAACATCAAATAGAACCAATCTTTAGTAAAGTCCGAAATAAACCAGACAGACAGGATTTTATAACCATATTAATTGTAACTACGCCGTGCCTGATTTTTAAACTAATTTATACACCTCTCAAATACCTTTGAGAGTTTTCTCGCTCGTGTCCATTGGTCATTAATGTAGTGCATATATATATATATATATATATATATATATATATATATATATATATATATATATATATATATATATATATAATATAATATAATATAAGCGGGCTGAGCGTGTGTCAGTCCTTCTGTCATCGCTATAGATTTTGAAACCATAAAAGTATACATCGCACCATACTGTGCTTTTCAGTGCACCGCAGTGTCTTATTATAAGTAATAGAGTAGGGTTTGTTTATATAACGGCATAGAGCTATTTTATAATAACCACCGTTTTTACTTTTTAACGTAAAGAAAATATTAAATACACGCACATTGCTAAAACACATTAAAAAGATCAATGTCAAATATCATTTTCGTTTATATTCCTAGAAAAAATGGATACATTTTCGTAAAAGTAGTCGAAAACACTAATTAATTCAACTTTTTTTGTTGTAATTTTTGCAAGGGAGGTAATTTGAAAATATATTTAACTCATCAATAATTTGTTTTTATTACTACCGCATTGATTATTATATTTTAAGGTTCATAATTAAAAGAGAAAAATGTTAAGATTATTAATATTATTTATTATTTTTTAATTAGTCTATGATTTCTAAAAAATCACTATCTGTTTGCTTTTGTTTTTCGGTGTTATGAAAACAGATGTTGAAATTAGACTTTTTGAGAATAATGGAAAGGCTCACGGGGAAAACGTGTTTTTAATATTCAACTCACTCTCAATAATTTAAGTTAATTTTTTTATTAACTACCTCATTGATTATTATATGTTAAGGTTCATAAGTAAAATAGAAAAATGTTAAGATTATTTACATTATTTTCTAATTAGACTATGATCTCTCAAAATCACTATTTTTGGTTTTTGTTCTTCGGTGTTAACAGATGGTGAAAATTTAGAATTATAGTATAGAGAATGCTGGAAAGGCTCTCTCTGGGCGCGGACGCCTAGGAAAAGCGTGTTGTTCGGTGGTGATTCTATTGTTGTGGTTGTGTTGTGTTTGTGCTGTGTTTTTTTTTTGTTCTGTTCCAAAGTTGGTACATTTAAAAAAGATTTACCGTGGCGGAGCACGGGATGCAGCTAGTATATATATATATATATATATATATATATATATATATATATATATATATATATATATATATATTCTAGCCATTTTCTCTCCTCTTACACCAGAAACCTAGTTACGCCAATGATATTTTGATATCTATTGTGGAACTAGTTTACTATGAAGACAGATTGATGTACCTGTAAATAATATAGGCCTACTTCTCTATCTCGCGCATCAGAATTTCACATTGAAATAAAGTAACACATAGTACTAAACATATTTTACAATGACAATATGAAAAGTAAAATTAAATAAATAAAAAAAACAACATAAAACAGGACAAAGATTTAAGTCGAAAATATTTATTATTTTTTTTAATTAAAAAAAAGTAAATTTACAAAATAAATATAGTGTAAATTTAAAGTTCGTCAAGAACGAACCATTAATGCTTCATAAACAATTACAATACTGTTTAAAACTTAAAGTATAGAAATAACAACTTTGTCATGAACACCTTGCAATAGAAGTTCACCTTCATAACTGATAATCTTTTTTCTTTTAGCCGCTCGCAATGTCCCAACAAGAGCTTCAAAAATATTTGCACATTTTTCGTCATTAAAAAGGGTTCCAAAGGTAACTTGAACTTTACCATCGGCACCTTGATAGGAAAAACAAAGAAGGATTCTATTTGGTATGTCAAATTGTTTATAAAACTGTCCCACAGCAATTTACTGTGTTAAGAACTCAAGATTCTAAGATATTGGATATTAAATTAGTTCATTTATCTCAAGTTGTAAAAAACGTTCCATGTTTGAGGAGTTAGATCTATATCGGTAAAAGTATATGAAATAAAATCAATCTGTTGAATTCAACACAAACACACAGAGAACAAATCGATTTTTTTTCAAATATCAAAAGTAAAAAATTTATTAAATAAATTGCATTGAAAATGGCCTCTCGTTTTAAATAAAATCAATATACCGGAAGTGATCTTCCCCTAAACTTTCTAGAATCTATATATATGAATCTCTTCATGGGAACCATGCGAGACACCACCACGCAAACGCACGATTGTAGGAAAAAAAGTCACAGGAAAAAAGTCACAAATATATATTTGCATGGATTTTGTTAATACTTTTATGAATTATATATTCAGAACGTGCATATTAACTTAGGATTAATTAAATGTAATGTGTGTAGGTTGTATTCGCATGGTAATTTTTTTATAATTCAGCTAAATATATTTAGTATGAAGTATGTAGATTGTAATTATGTTAAACATAAAATTAATAGCGTTTATTAGAATGTTCCAAGTTCATCTGACTTGCTGCCCTCAACTCATCGCAACAATAGTTATGATTAGTTCAACCACCTTTACTTTCCACATTTATCACGCTCATTACATAACAAAGCATAGGATCAAAACAGAAAGCCGACAAAGTTCAAAGGCGGTCATTGACACCAAACGCCAACAACACACAATATGTTCGGACAAGGCCGACTGAGGAGGGGCGACCAGAGAATAGCCTACGGCAAAACAAATGCAAAACACAATGATGTGCCTAATTTTTTTCTATAATTAGCTTTTCAACCGCGTATTTAACTAAATACGTAGCAAAAGTTGAGATTGTTGTGTAAATTATCTTAGAGTTAGAGTATTTTTACTTAAAATTGTTATAAACCATAATGCTTTTAACTCTATAAATAATATATGCTATAAAAATACAACCCACAACAATAAACATACAAACAAAAATTAATTTTAAACAAATAAATCAAAATATATCTGAAAATATTTTTGTGACTTTTTTCTGTGACTTTATTTCTGTGACTTTTTTTCCGATAAAATTTTTCCATTGTGACTTTTTTTCTGTAACTTTTTTCCTAGCAAAAACTGTGACTTTTGTCTGTGTTTTTTTTTTCCTGTGTTTTTTTCCGTTCACCAAACGCACACCGCTACTCCCCCGCTCTATAGGCGTAAAGCTACCACCACCACCACCCCCACCCCGATTCTGGTGGGGGGGGGGGGGTGGAAGTACTGAAAAGTAGAAAATAAATAGCGGCGTATGATACTTATTCTGATATAACACTACGGGGGATGGCAACTCGGGATATAGAGATGATTTTTAATCCATTTTTAATTACTTTAAAGTTTTAAAAATTGAATAGAATCTAGTAGAAAAAAGAATTGCGCACTAAGTGAGCGGCGAACAGTATCTGTAAAATAGTGCGGAATATTATTAGTACTTTATAAATTCATATTAGTTTTTTAAGGAACCGGGAATAGCGTACATTACTACTTCCGTTCAACGGAAATTACTCAAAATGTGAAAGAAGACAGAGAATTAGATCTTTTACTTACACGTGAAATTTTATTTATTTATCTGAAAAAGTACTCAAGTTATAGGCTTTTGAAAAATTGAAAGTAGAATAAGTTCCACTTCCGATTACCGGAAATCCCTGAAAAGTTGATACAGAACTACAAATTTGAAATAATACTTATCTATATATATAATTCTCTTCATGGGGACCATACGAGACACCAAGCAGCTTAGCCACCACCCTCATCCCCACCTGTCAGGTCAGCTATGGTTCACCCCGAATGTTTACAATAGTAGGGCCGGTTCGAATAAGTGACAACTATTAGGGGCAGATAATTTAGTTTTAAAACGATTTTAAACTAAGAGGAGATAATAAGTTCTGCTTGATATTTTCACTGTCGTCTGTAAACGACTGCTTTCGCGGGGCGGGGTGGGGGGTGGAGGTAGGGGAGTGGTGGAGACGGGGGGGGGGGGAGTGTCGAATTCACAAATTATGAATTGTTGATAAGCAGAAAATAAAACAACTAGATAGCGGCGTATGCTACGTCGCGGGTCAGCTCGTATATGAAATTTCATCAACCTAGCTGTAACGGTACTCAAGTAATCGTGTTCACAGACATACATACACACACAGACATACGGACAGAATTGCAAAGCCCATTTTGTTTCGACTCGATTACGCATAGAACGCCGAAATTTTGATAGATCTGCATTTATTACTTTAGCCTGATTAAAATAAGTCCCCCATACTCCGTATATGATGAAGTACTGAGAAGTAAAACGGCGAGAACTGTAAACAAGTCTTGTGATTTTTCTTCTGAAACTGCCACTGGAGGTCTTTGATGATCTCGCATGCAAATGACGTGGGGAACTAAGCTCTTGCTTCAGCCATGAAGGCCTTGCAATGCTGAAAGTGCGTCAAGCTGTTGCCCTGTACTTGTTCCAAAAACATGGAACAGCCATCCAGCGACTCATCCATTGCAATTGAAAAATTTCGAAACTTTTCACTATTTGAGTCACAATGTTTTCATCTATTTCTGCAACATGGAGGGCAATGGTATTTGCACCCAAAGCTACATTTTCAAATTGTTTTGAATTTTTTGGGCAAAGTTCCTCAGCCACTTTTAACAAACATTTTTTTCCATGAACAAAAAGATCTCCGCGGGCTCTCTCTCTCTCTCTCTCTCTCTCTCTTGATCTATATATTTAAAGAAAATAATTTACATTCTAGTTTTTAGAGCATTATTACATAAAAGCTTGTTTTAAAAACATTTTAATAAATATTTAAGAAACCAATAAAAGTTTAGCGAGTGTAGGACGAAAGGCCGACATCCAAAAGACCGACAAGACAAAAGGCCGACAGGACATAAGGCAGACAGCCAAAAGGCCGACATGACATAAGGCCGAAAGCCATAAGGCAGACAGCCAAAAGGCCGACAGACCATAAGGCTCACAAACCATAAGGCCGACAAGCATAAAAATACTAATATCGCAAAATATGTGTTACTGCATAGCTCCTATCTTGACGACCATCAAAATAAGGCTAAACGTTCAAGAGAAGAGGCGATGCTAGTTGATATCATTATAAGGTGAAAAATCGGGTCCAAGCGACTGAAGATTACGGGAGTGTCTTAAACACAAAGGATCAACACCTAAATATTGCGAAATGCGGTCAATACCCCCGAACGAAATGGAATTTATATAGAAAATATATACTTTTAACAGCGTACGCCCCCTTCCCCCTGGAGGAAAAAGTCTGGAAGAAAGAGACACTGGAGTTGACGGGAGTGTACAGAGGAGTGTACCACCATATTTCGTAAAGAAATCAGACACCGAATGAAGTAGAAGTTTCACGTGCTTTGACTGGACTACTCCATGTTAAATACCTACAAACTTTGAATTATATTTTTGTTTCGTCCATTGCGAATTGTGTGAAAAAAAAGTGTATACTATATTCGTTGGATTCATTAATTCTGTTGTGACTGTGATACAAGTGTGCCAAAATTTGTAAGTTATTATTTTTTTTTGTTAAAAAAAAACAAAATACAAGTACGCCTACATGTTGTATAATATACCTTTATCATTCTGTAACTGGTTTTCAATAAAAATTAAAAATGTCTATAATTGAAGTTTGTTGTTTTATAAAACTTGTCGGCCTTTTGTCCGGATCCCCAGTTTAACAGCAGATCCTTAATGTTTCCTTTAATGATTATGTTTGCTTTATACATTATTGTTTGCATTATTGTTTGCGATTACGCTTGCGATTGCGTGTGTTTGCGTGTAAGTTTGTGTTTATGCACTAAAGCTAACCCTAACTTTATCATTAAAACTTTTAATGTAAGGAATAGGGTCAATTTGAAATCGACTGCAGATGGGTGGAGGTGGGGGAGGAAAGAGAAGGTAATGTCCTTCTCCAGTGTTTTGGTAGGGGTGTATTAAATTAAGGTGGGCAGTATTCATAGTGTGAAACGGAATTTCGGTTGTTGGAGAGGGGGTTATTTACCGAGATAATTTCATGTTCCCACATCTACATACAACATTGACACAAAAACAGAATAACTACTTTTTAATAATTACTTGATTTTTGCTCAATTATAATGGCCCTGTGACATTTCTAATTAGTTATTTAAAAAACGATATCACCCCTGAAAGGGGTGGTGGTCAATATCGATTTATGATAGCGTGAAGATGGTATAAGAAACATATGGATCATCTCAATTACACCATGTACATTTCCCTGCCCATAAAACAGCAGTAGACATGATCCAACATGTTTATTATCCCTTCTCTCATATAGAGAAATAGATACAGATAGGGAAAGGATAAATAATGGATAAATCAGGGGATCATCAATAAGGATGATCAAAATAAGGATAATGATAGCGATACGCATAGTATGGTACAGTAAACCCGGAAGCAACATGTATTTTTGATGCATCTATATTCACAGACACTTAGATGAAATGATTATATGGTAGATATACCCTGGTCAACGTCATATATTCAAATTCAAGTATTTATATATAAATATAGATTTAATCTAGAATAGTTAAATATTACCCTCGGTTCCTAAGCGATTTATTTCACCAACAAGAAGCTGAATTTCATGTTCCACATTCATTTTAACTCTGAGGAAAGAAAAAAAAAGTCAACAAAATATATTGTTATTCTCAAGTCACAAGGGGCTTTATCACTATTATAGTACAAAGCAGAACTCTGTGCACAGAATGTAAGACTACTCACTGTAAAATAAAATTTTAAACCACACACCCGTACAACTGCAGTAATAGCTTAAATATTTTTAAAAAAAGGAGAATAACCCAAATGGGTTCTGAACCCTGGCTAAAGAATGTATCCCCTACAAACTGCCCCTCACGTCCAAACCAGGCGGTAAGATGCAAGGGAATAAGAAAAGGCGGTAAAGAAACATGCCTAACAGGGTCTTAGGTGCTTTGACCACATGTGCTTTGACCATAGGGGGTTTGACCACAGCTGAGGTTTGACCACAGACGGGCTTTGACCACAGCGGGGCTTTGACCACAGAGGGGGGTTAACCATAATTTATAGATTTAAAAATATAAATTAGAAACTGTTATTTGATTTAAATTTATGATACAAATCATACGATATAATACATGTTTCCCGAGAGTCACTTAATTGAAATTAAGATGTATTTAAAAAAAGTCAATAACGATATTTTAGTCTCCACATAAAGGCTGGTGCTAGGCCTCATAGATTTATTTTAAATATAAATGAAACAAAAATAATGAGACATAAGAAGTTTAAAAAATAAATAATGTAGATGTACCGGAAAATACATAGCATAGATTAACGATAAAAAGCATGCCAACACTATTGTCAAAGAAGTGATACTTGTATGGTTAACTAAATGACAGATGTGCTTTAGCACGCAAATATGTCAGTACATCTGTTTGACCACATGTGAGTACATCTGACCATATGTCAGTACATCTATTTGACCGTATGTCTGAACAGCACACTGTAATTTTTCGTGCAGCATTCTGTATAGCTTCTCAGCTGGGTAGCTTGCTCCTGCAACACCTTGCAAGAAAGTTGTTTTTTTGACGTGTGCAGTCCATATGTAGACCTTCAAGGAAACGTCACATTGCTGGGCGACTAGATTGGAGGAGAGACTGAAGACTAATGCCATTCTTCACAAATGTTATTTGTTCGTGCTACACCATCGGCAATCGTGTGTAATTGATTCCAATTTTCCCACGTTTTCTTTAACTTGCTTTCGTCTCTGTTTGTTTGTCTTTCCAATCAAATCTTGCGATCGAAATTTCTGGCACTTCCCAGTTAGCTAGCGCGCTGAAATTTTCAGGGAAGCTTTGTTTTGGATGACATTAGAATATTCAATTGTTATTATTACTAAATTGATCCATGGAAACATTTTATTGAGCATTTTAGACCGCTATATAATCTATATATATATAATTCTCCTCTGCGAGCCATTAGAAAACAAGCTGCAAGCGCCTCCTTACAGTCCCCTCTCTTTCTCTCTATCACTATCACTACCACCCTACCCCACCCCCACATGGTCTGCTGAGCTGTGGTCACGTTATTGTTTACAAACCGTACAGCCAGGTTTAGTGACGGCTATTAGGGGCAGATAATTTAGTTTGAACCGACTTTAAACTTACAGGAGGTAACTAAGAGGAGGCTGCTTTCACGAGGGGGGGGGGGTGTAGGGTCGGGGTTAGGGGAAAGGAGGGGGGTTAGTGTTTTAAAGCAAATATTTTCAGTGGCAGCATTGGTACTGTCGAATTCACAAATTATGAATTACTGAAAAGTAGAAAATAAATCAACTAAATAGCGGCGTATGATACGCCGCGGGTCGGCTCGTTGTAGTAAAAACGTGGGGAAAAAGGGACATAACCCAGTAACTGTAATTTGTGTACAAACAACCATAACAACTGGTGGCCAGTATGGGGGAGACGATATGGTCGAGTGGTTGGGCACACGATTGCTATCCCACTCGACACGGGTTCAAATCTATGTGTTCTAGTCAGTAACGTATTCACACAACGTGTTTTTACGAGTTGTCTTTTTACGAGTTGTCTTTTTACGAGTTGTCTTCGTTTACCCAAAAAAAGTGAAAAGATAAAATCGATAGCAAGATTTTAATGCAATCAAACAGACAAAGACTAAAAAGTAGAAAATAATAATCATTAAAAAAGTTTTAAAAAACCCACGTTTTCTGATTGAACTAAAAAGTAGAAAATAAATGCTATACATCACAATAATGCAAGCGATCACTCTACTATAAGCGATCAAAAACGTGGGGCGCCGTGATTTTCTTACAGTTTCTAATACTGTTGACTCTCTACAAGCTCCCTAATAAAAGTCAATAGTATTATCTAATCAATAGTAATATAACTTTTACTTCGGCGCCCCACGTTTTTCATCGCTTATAGTAGAGTGATCGCTTGCATTATTGTGATGTATAGCATTTATTTTCTACTTTTTAGTTCAATCAGAAAACGTGGGTTTTTTTTAACTTTTTAAATGATTATTATTTTAAATTAATCGCACCATACATGGACAAAGCGCTTGTTATCAAACGCCCTCATTGGACAAACCACCTGTGATCAAATACCCTCTGCTGAGAAAACACCTGTGGCCAAACCCTCTATGGTCAAAGCTCCGTGATGGTCAAAGCCCCTACGGTCAAAGCCCCGCTGTGGTAAAACCACCTATGGTCAAACCCCCTATGGTCAAAGCACCTGTGGTCAAAGGTCCGCGCACCAAAAATTAAATGGTTTACAGTAACTGTTTACTTAACTAAAAAAAACACTACCGGATAATTTCCACAACTATACTGGCACGAGCTTTCAATCCCCCCCCCCCTCCATATATAAAGTTCAAGTCTGTCAGCAAACCGCGGCTTCCAAAGATATATAAGAAATTGATCTATTATTATCGTCATCATCGTGTAATTCGTCTAACGTGCTTATCGTCTAAATTAATGATTAAAAAATTAATACTGAAGTGTTGTAAAACAATTTTCATTTTTTCAAACTTAAAGCAATAATTGTCAGCATGTCTATCAAACAAATTTTTTTAAAATGTATCACCTTTCACAAAAATTCTAATTTTGTTTGAAAATTATTTAAATTTAGTCATTTAGCACTCACTACGTCCGTTGATAAATTAGGAAAACAAAATTACTTTCCTTTATAAAAAACATTACATCGGGGGGGGGGGGGGGGAATGTATATACATAATTAGCACGCATTGATCAAGTGCAATGTAGTAGGTATTTAAAATACTGCCTTTTATTTATTTTATACACTGAACGTACTGTTTACTAATTTTTTAAAAAATCATGGTGCGATTTAGCGCCCCGGGCTAGAATGTGAGCACTTTGCGTTTATGTTTATGTTTGCGTTTTCTTTGTGTTTGGGTTGGGTTTGCGGTTAGGTTTGTGTTTGCTCTTGGATTTAGTTTGTTTTCGTTTGCTTTTTTGTTTGCGTGTTGGGTTTGTGTTTTCGTTTGTGGGTTTTTTGTTTTGTTTTGGTTTTGGTTGGTTGTAGTTAGGGTGGGCAATGCCCATGACACACATGTCATGGTTCTTTACAGATAGGTTTTTCACATAGACCAGTGCAGGGCCTGGCCGTCTAGTATAAAATATAAATCAAGATCTAAGACCTAGATCCACCTAGTAAAAGTCCTAGTTACTTCATAATAGTAAGTTCTTCATAATAGTATCTACTATATCTCGATCTAGTTACAACTTAAAACAAGACTGAGCAGTAATTGTAATATATAGAATCTACTATATAGATCTAGAAATTAGCGTGTTAGTCTTGATTTTATTGTATTTTTCTCCCTACATATTATTTAAGGCATAATTTAAATCTACAATTCAATTGCAAATATTAAAAACCGTTCAGAAGCTAGACTGTCCACATTATCTGTTAGTATAGTAGATTAAGTATAATTGTAAATATTGTAAGTTAACTAGGAAACTGAAATGAGTGCCAAAGGGAGACAATCGCTTTTCCTGATATTTTTTCAATTCGATTTATTACTTTTATTTAATTTTTTTAAGGGGTGGGAGGGGGGGGGGACACGACAACGACGACGACAAACTTTGACAAAAACGGGATGGCGGAACAAGAAACGATTTTTTTGTAAAAACAAAAAAAAAAAAAAAAAAAAAAAAAAAAAAAAAAAAAAAAGCGTAACAATCATGTGTCGAAAAAAAATTCCCACGTAGGAACCTCTTCATAACTCCTGAGGTAGTAGACCGACCTTCGGGGGTGGCAAAAAAAACTGATATATTCGGGAAAATTCCGGTAGGCCTTTAGAAGTGACCGGTCCGAATTAACATTGTTAATTTGGTGAAAACGACGACTTTGTTTTTCAAAACAATGTTTTGGAACTTTGGCTCTGTACATCTGGCTCATTTTTTCCATAAACACGGGTAAATGAATCGGCCTTATGGATAAACTATCGGTCAGCCTCTGCTCGCACGGCAATGGCCAAAAAGTGACTGACCACGAGTGAAATTCTCCTGATATGAGCTGTATATTGAAAAGCATTTCCCATGTAGGAACCCTTTAAAAACTCTAGATGTACATCGGCCCCAGGGGTTCAGGAAAAAAAATGGTGCTACCCCCGGAACAATGTTTTAACAGACCAGGGACCATATTTCCTTATATAAACATAGTAACGTTTTAGTAAAAAAAAAAATACAAATATCTGGACGTACAAACCCATTCATAACTCCTGAGGTCGTAGAAATACCCGCGGGATCACTATAAACTAGGCGTTATCTTCGGGAAAACTTCGGAAGGGCTTTAGAACTGACTCGTCCGAATTCCCTATATAAACATTGTTAACGAGAACAATGGCCCGTTGAGAAAGGATACAACGGGCGCTAGGTTGGTAGTGCTGTCTATTTTCTCTAAACTAAAACCACCACCCCCACACACACACCCCAAAACATGTCTACCGTCCAATTCAATGAAATATAATTATATACTTTTTCCAGGGTCCGCCACCTCCCCGAAAATTCTACCCCCGCGCCCGAAAATTTCAAGTACCCCCACCCCTCTCCGGGGAGGAAAAAGTCTGAAAGAAACACTGGTCGCATTTGTAGATCATACAAACTAAAGGAAGAACCTGGGCGGGGCTTCGCCCCTACCGGAAGAGATGCGTGAAAAAAACTGTGCACGCTAAACACTTTCTTTAGATTAGAAAAAGTTCCTCCCTCCGGGGAGGAAAAAGTCTGAAAGAAACACTGGTGTCGCGCTTAGCCACTACCCGAAGAATTGCACGACATTTCTTTTGAGTTTAGCGGCTTAGACGTTCTTACGCGGGGGATGGGCTTGGCCCCTACCCGAAGAATTGTATGAAAGAAACTCTTCACGCAAACCACTTTTAAGATTAGACAAACTTGGCTTTTTAATTCAATGTTTATTCGAGAATCAATGAGGTCATATTACTGTGTGCACTCTCCGGCTGTAGACTAATTTCTACTTCCTTCCCTATACGGAAACCGGCAGGCCTCAGTGTAGCAAACTCCGACCACAAGAGTTTCCCACACATCGGTCGCTACTTCCGTCGGCTCTCACCGGGCTTTCCTTCCCCACCCACCAGACGCGGGACGTCGTCCTACCGCCTGGTACCCAGCTTCATCGTGGGGGGGGGGGGGGCGTTCGGCCATTCTTTGAACCTAGCGCATACAGCCGTTCTACTCGGCCAGATCAAAAAAACTCTAGCAGCTGTTGGCTACCACTAGCCATTCCGCACCCATTAGGGGGGTCATGAGCTTGGTCCGACTAGTGGCACTCTTCCGAAGCCACGTGAAGGCCGCAGCTTAAAGTCAAGATATCTGGTTAGGGTCGAGAGCAAACCCTTCTTTGTTCTCAGCAGTCTTGCACCTCTCCTCCCCCACGCTATTATGTAGGGGACTTGGGAGTCCGACGTACCAGGCTCTTCGGAACTAATTTCTACTATATGCTCCAATGTGACGTCATGTTTCGTTTCTGTTTTACTGAGAAGGTTTTTATTTTGCTTGTGTTTTCTCTATAGCGTTCTTGTCAGATAGATACATAGATAGACAGATAGATACATAGACAGACAGCGAAACTATTAGTATTAAAAAGAAAAATGGCCCGTCGAGGAAGGATACAACGGGCGCTAGGTTGATAGTGCTGTCTATTTTCTCTAAACTAAAACCAAAATCGCCATCTTAATTCAATTTAACCGGAAACAAAAAATTACATTGAAAACGGATTTTTATCCAGAATTGGTACTTTAATTTATACAAAACTAGCGTACCCGTCCCCGCGCGTTGCCGCGGGAATAGAAGAAGGGTTTCATCCATACGTTACCAATCCTATATTCTTAGACGCGTGACCTTGTTTTCTAAAAGTGAGTTATTTAAATGTAAACAATGAATGCGCGTGGATCATAAATACTGAGACACGGGTTTACCTAAACTACCGCGTGAAAACCTTATGTGTACATTAATAACTCACCGAAATAATCAGGTAGAACACACTTCGGTGACCACCCATAGGCACGTCGTACGAACCCTGGCTCCTTAAAACTAACAGGCGCCATCGGCCAAATAGCATCCTGTTAATAATGATGCAGATTTCGTCATTCGCTAAAGTGACACAAACGAACAGGATTTTTTTCTTTAACACGTAAAAAAGAATTTGACATGTTTTAAACATCAGTGTGACTGATGCGATATGCTAGTGTTACTAATGGTCTTTTATTAGATGCTCGATCTCAATTTCTAACTGGATTGTCTAATAGTAGATGCTTATTGCATCATTCGCAAAGTGACGAAACTCTACAGTAGGCTCCTCAAATTCAAAAAGTTATTTTTTCATCTTTGGCAAGGTGACGAAACTGTACAGAAGGATTTCCTCGCGTTACAAAGTTATTTTTAGAAGACTGTTGTAGTTTTACCGCTGAATATAGTAGTACCCCTTAATCGCTATGCAGGACGCTCGATTAACGGATGCCAAGTGCCTACATAGTCGCTCTAAAACTCTGGGCGCCAAACCGTGAATTGACGAAAGTTGTACCCTATATGGCGCCGCCCATAAGAAACTTTAGTCTTCTTTTTCGCAGAAATATTCTCGGGAGTATTCTCATCTACTTCCTAAAGTTTCATGGCACTCGGATGAACAGCATCAGAGTTTTATTTTTTATATACCGTGTATAGAGAAAAAAAATCGCCCCCCCCCTGGGGGCGCCGCCCTTGCAATATTAAACAATATTTTTTTACAGAACCCTACCATTGAATGATCTAACCTTCTCCCCAAAGTTTCATGGTACACGGATGAACGATGTGAAACCGAAATAGACTTTTATTTTTATAAACCGTATATAGAAAAAAATTGCAGCCTCCCGTGGCGCCGCCATTGCGAAATTAAAAATGATTTTTTACAGAACCCTTCCCTAGAGTTTTATAATGAACTCCCCAAAGTTTCATGGCTATCGGATGAACGGTGTCACTGCAATTCACTTTTATTATTTTCATATACCATATTTAGAGAAAAATCGGACTCTCCCGTGGCGCTGCCCTTGCGAAATAAAAAATTATTTTTTTACAGAACCCTTCCCTAGAGTTTAATAATGAACTCCCCAAAGTCTCATGGCTATCGGATGAACCGTGTGAAATCAAAATAGACTATTATTTTTATATACCGTAAATAGAGAAAAACAAATCGCGCCCTGCCGGGGCGCCACCCCTGCGAATTTGAAAAATTTTTTTTCGCAGAAACCTGCCCAGGAATATTCTCAACAACTTCCCAAAGTTTCACGGCGATGTGATAAGAGGTGTGGTAATGCATAAAAGACATACAGACAGACACACACACACAGACATACATTGCTTTATATATATATATATATAAATATATAGATAGATAGATAGTTAGATAGATAGATAGATATAGTCATAGGCATATCCCTAAACCATGCAACTACTCTCATTCATGACAAAAGTCGCATTAAGAGTTTCTTTCAGGCAACTCTACTTTAGAGGAGGGGGCGCGGAGCCCCCCCCCCCCCCCCAACACAGCCCAAAACATGTCTACCGTCCCATTCAACGAAATATAATTATATACTTTCTCCAGTGTCTGCCCCGTCTCAGAAAATTCTACCCCCGCCCCCCAAAAAATTCAAGTACCCCCACCCCTCGCCGGGGAGGAAAAAGTCTGAAAGAAACACTGGTCGCATTTGTAGATCATACAAACTAAAGGAAGAACCTGGGCGAGGCTTCGCCCCTACCGGAAGAGATGCGTGAAAAAAACTGTGCACGCTAAACACCTTTTTAGCGCAATTTCCATTCTGGAGAATTGCGTTTATTAACTCGTCATTTCTGGGAATGGATGGATGAATGAATGAATGAATGTATGGATGAATGTGTGTCCGGGCTTTAAGTCGTATCTCCTCCTCAACGAAGCAATATCGATGACTAGTTCCAAAAGCAATTATGTTAAGCAAGTTACGAGAATGAGCATAGGCCATAAAAATTCCGGGTTTCTTTCATGTATTTCCCGGAAAAGCCAAAAAACCTCGAAATTTTTTTTTGCCCATATCTCGGCAACCAGACCACTTAGCGACTTGAAACATGTACCAATCGATTCCTGCCATAATTTAGAACAATATTGCCGAAGAAGGGTTCTGTAAAAAAATATTTTTTTATTTCGCAAGGGCGGCGCCACGGGAGAGTCCGATTTTTTTCTATATGCGGTATATAAAAAACGTTTTAATAACAAGCTTTTATGTACTAACTAGGCATGCTGCCCAGCTTCGCTTAGGCTTTCGAAAACATTGAGAATTTGAAAGCTTAATTAATTCGCCCGAGGGTCGGTCTACGACCTCAGGAGTTATAAAGAAGTTCCTACCTGGACTTTTTTTTTCGATTTTTAGCTCATATAAGGCGCCGGTCAGTCGAGGTCAGTTTTGACCCCCTCATCGTAGACTCTTCCGCCAACCGGCCCCCGTGTTTTGTCGCCCCAAGGCAAGATCCTGCCAAATGTGAAGCGCCTGCGGCGCCGGGAAGTGCCCGATGTCGGGCACCCGACAACTTTGCTTCATATATTATAGAAGTAGCAAATTGCATAGATAAACAAAGATTTCCAAAGTAGTTCCTTTCTTTATAGTCTAAAATAGGAAGATTCACATATAAAAAGAAAAAAAAAAGGTTTGACTTGGTGTGTCTCGATCCAGTACCACCTGTCTGGTATCAAGTACACTATCATCTCAGCTAATTAGGTACCTTATAAAGATTGGAGAATAAAAGAAGTGTTTAAAAAAAAAATTACGCGAAAATGCCTATTTTTTTTTCTAATTAATTTTTTTTACCCAAAATTAGCCAGTTTCATTGCTAAACAACAAAGATTTCTATAAAATATTGAAGTCCTGAAAAAGTTTATTATAGAAATTTATTTTTGGAATAGATTCTACAGTAGATAGGAGTCTAAATCTAGATCTAGAATAGATCTTAGCGACGTAGAGTCTACGTCTAGTTTTTGTGAAGATTTAGATTTAGATCTAGATCTAGTCTAGATCTAGAATCTCTAGATCTAGAATCAAAATAGATAAAATATTTTTTTTTTAAGTTTAGGCTGAGAAAATCGTATTGTTTACATTTCATAGCGTACATAGCTCTATATCATATTTGAATGAAATAGTTCATTTCTTTTTATTCTAAACTCGGAAGATGACGTCACCAGTTTCGTGCTCTTTTAAAGTAAACAATAAGCGACGTCATTGTTAAATGCGTTCTTGTCCCAGATATAAGCTCTTTTCCGGTTGCAGAATTAATACTGTTTCTCGAATACGCCTTTATTTTTTATTTTTCTTCTTTAAATAAAATTGTGATTATACATTTAAAACATCTAACATATTATTTTCAACAAAAGTCCGTATAAAGTTCTTGATATGTCGCTGCAGATTCTGATGTGATGTCCGGCGAAAATTTTTTGCGGACAAACAGACAGAGAGAGAGAGAAGTGCGCACGTGGGCCATTATATATTAGGATGCACTAAAAAGTAGAAAATAAATTATAGACTACTATTTAAATAACTATAAAGAAAAGCGTGGGTCACTATTGGATACCTTTAATAATGTTTAGGAAGAGACCCACGCTTTTCTTTATAGTTATTTAAATAGTAGTCTATAATTTATTTTCTACTTTTTAGTGCATTAGTACATAAAAGCTTGTTATTAAAACGTTTTTTATGAATTTTTTTTATTCAATTTTTACTCGAAAATCAATGACGTCATATTACTGTGTGCACTCTCCGACTTGATACTATTTTCTACTATATGCTAAATGTGACGTCATATTTCGTTTTCGTTTAACTATATATGTTTTTAATTTGCTTGTGTTTTCTCTATAGCGTTCTTGTCAGATAGATACACAGACAGCGAAACTATTAGTATTAACGAGAAAAATGGCCCGTCGAGGAAGGATACAACGGGCGCTAGGTTGATAGTGCTGTCTATTTTCTCTAAACTAAAACCAACCCCCCCCCCCACACACACACCCCAAAACATGTCTACAGCCCCATTCAACGAAATATAATTATATACTTTTTCCAGTGTCCGCCCCCTCCCAGAAAATTCTACCCCCGCCCCCAAAAAATTCAAGTACCCCCACCACTCCCGGGGAGGAAAAAAACACTGGTCGCATTTGTAGATCATACAAACTAAAGGAAGAGATGCATGAAAAAAACTGCACGCTAAACACTTTTTTTAGATTAGAAAAAGTTCCTCCCTCCGGGGAGGAAAAAGTCTGAAAGAAACACTGGTGTCGCGCTTAGCCACTACCCGAAGAATTTCATGAAAGAAACTCTGCACGCAAACCACTTTTTAGATTAGACACATGAATTAGGCTGTAATTTTATTATAGAGTATCGATGACGACATTTCTTTTGAGTTGGAGGGGGGGGGGGGGTTTGGTCGGCTTAGACGCTCTCACGAATTGTATGAAAGAAACTCTTCACGCAAACCACTTTAAAGATTAGACAAAATTGGCTTTTTAATTCAATGTTTACTCGAGAATCAATGACGTCATATTACTGTGTGCACTCTCGGGCTTGATACTATTTTCTACTATATGTTAAATGTGACGTCATATTTCGCTTCCGTTTTACTATGCATGTTTTTAATTTGCTTGTGTTTTCTCTATCTTGTCAGATACATAGATAGATAGATACACAGACAGTGAAACTATTAGTATTAATTTGGTGAAAATAGATGATTATTTTCAAAACAGTGTTTTGGAACTTTGGCTCTCTAGATCTGGCTCATTTTTTATTCGATAAACCTGGGTAAATGAATCTGCCGTATGGATAAACTATCGGCCAGCCTCTGCTCGCGCGGCGAGGGCAAAAAAGTGACCACGAGTGAAATTCTCCTTATATGAGCTTTATATTTTTAAAATGCCTTACGATCCCCTCTGATAAATTGTGAGGTCGTAGACCGACCCTGGAGGGTAACTAAAAAAAAAGTTATTCCCATAGGAAAAAACAATTATGGTCGTTAGATTTGTCCAGAAGTCGTATTTTCTTATATAAGCATTGCAACTGTTTAAATAAAGTAAACAAAGACTACGTCATTGTTCAATTTTGAAAGGAGGTAACTTTTTTAAAGTAATTATTTTTCAAACAATTGTATACTATTTTTAACAAAAACAGAAAATGACGAAGTATAGCATTCGTTTCAGTAAAAAAAATTAAATTGTTAATTAAAGTATGTAGGCCTATCCTAATAAAATTGTAAAAATTAATTGTAAAAGTCAATGTAATTTAAATTGTGGGTTATACTGTTCAGGGAACCTCTGTAGTTCTAAATACCTTTGAGTCATAAATTGCGAACATCCCATCACAATTTCTCTGAAAACGGACTATAACAACAAACAACAACTTCTCTAAAATTAGCATTACTGTTTAAACGTAAGCACTCCAAGTTTCAGCCAATCACTAATTAATTAAGCATTCAAATTCTCAAATGTTTTTGATAACCTAAGTTAAGCTAGGCAGTATGCCTAGTAGTCCTATAAAATCAAATTAGGTTTGACAGGGAAAAAATTCATAAAAAACGTTTTAATAACAAGCTTTTATGTAACAATGCACTAAAAAGTAGAAAATAAATTATAGACTACTATTTAAATAACTATAAAGAAAAGCGTGGGTCACTTTAGTATCTATTGGATACCTTTACTAATGTTAAGGAAGACACCCACGCTTTTCTTTATAGTTATTTAAATAGTAGTCTATAATTTATTTTCTACTTTTTAGTGCATTGTTACATAAAAGCTTGTTATTAAAACGTTTTTTATGAATTTTTTTTTCAGTACTTTACATATTTTATTTACAATAGAGTTACATGACTAAAAAACATTGCGCGCCTACTGAACATCACGTTCAGTAGGCGCGCAATGGTTTTTGAACGCAGCCATTACGTGATGGCGCAGCTATTGAAGGTGATGACGCGTGTGGTGTGGTTGGCTAGACATGCCTACTAATTCGGTCCAAATTTTAATTAATTCATAAAAAATTAATTAGGCATACAATTAAGTCAAATTTAGTTTCAGATTGCATTGTCTTCATGTCTTGACCCACGTGCCAACCGTGAATCGTATCGGTCAAGTAGAACTGTCCGAATTTTCACTCCTGCGTTTCCGTCTAGACTGACGACAGACTGACGAGGAAGTGAGTTAAATAAAAGCTTGTAAAAAAAAAATTCATAAAAAACGTTTTAATAACAAGCTTTTATGTAATGATGCACTAAAAAGTAGAAAATAAATTATAGACTACTATTTAAATAACTATAAAGAAAAGCGTGGGTCACTTTAGTATCTATTGGATACCTTTACTAATGTTAAGGAAGACACCCACGCTTTTCTTTATAGTTATTTAAATAGTAGTCTATAATTTATTTTCTACTTTTTAGTGCATCATTACATAAAAGCTTGTTATTAAAACGTTTTTTATGAATTTTTTTTCAGTACTTTACATGTTTTATTTACAATAGAGTTACATGACTAAAAACCATTGCGCGCCTACTGAACATCACGTTCAGTAGGCGCGCAATGGTTTTTGAACGCAGCCATTACGTGATGGCGCAGCTATTGAAGGTGATGACGCGTGTGGTGTGGTTGGCTAGACATGCCTACTAATTCGGTCCAAATTTTAATTAATTTATTAAAAATTAATTAGGCATCCGATTAAGTCAAATTTAGTTTCATATTGCATTGTCTTCATGTCTTGACCCACGTGCCATCTGTGAATCGTATCGGTCAAGTAGAACTGTCCGAATTTTCACTCCTACGTTTCTATCTAGACTGACGACAGACTGTCGACAGACAGAGGAAGTGAGTTAAATAAAAGCTTGTAATAATGTTAAGGAAGACACCCACGCTTTTCTTTATAGTTATTTAAATAGTAGTCAATAATTTATTTTCTACTTTTTAGTGCATCATTACATAAAAGCTTGTTATTAAAACGTTTTTTATGAATTTTTTTTTCAGTACTTTACATGTTTTATCTACAATAGAGTTACATGACTAAAAACCATTGCGCGCCTACTGAATATCACGTTCAGTAGGCGCGCAATGGTTTTTGAACGCAGCCATTACGTGGTCGTGATGGCGCAGCTATTGATGACGCGTGTGGTGTGGTTGGCTAGACATGCCTACCAATTCGGTCCAAATTTTAATTAATTCATAAAAAATCAATTAGGCATCCAATTAAGTCAAATTTAGTTTCAGATTGCATTGTCTTCATGTCTTGACCCACGTGCCAAATGTGAATCGTATCGGTCAAGTAGAACTGTCCGAATTTTCACTCCTGCGTTTCCGTCTAGACTGACGACTGACGACAGACTGACGAGGAAGTGAGTTAAATAAAAGCTTGTAAAAATAAAGCCCATTTTTACATGCGCTCTCAACATTCGTTCTGTCATAGACATTCATACCATAGGCCAAATATTATAGACCTAACAACTCCTTCTTGCCGTAACATTTGTCAGGAATGATATTGGGTATTTAAATTTAAAGCAAGATCTCAAGATATCATTTAGAATTACAAGAAAAAAATCATAATAACAGAAAAGATATACTCTACTTTCTACATCTTAAAATAATTGTTAAACTAAATCTTAATAATTTTATTGGCTAGTCCGAATAGTAGCCGAGGCTATAAGGACTCGGGTCCCAATAGCGGCAGCCGTACCTAATTTCAGAAAACTGGGAGATTACATATCTAGTAAGCCTATATAATCTTTATTAGGCCTATTTGAATAGGCGTACCACCCATGGCTCCTTAAAACTAACAGGCGCCCTCGTGCCAAATAGCATCCTGTTAACAATGATGCAGATTGCGTCATTCGCTAAAGTGCCACAAATGAACAGGATTTGTTATTTAACAAGTAAAAAAGTTATTTGACGTGTTTTAAACATCAGTGTGGCTGATGCAATATGTTAGCGTTACTAATGGTCTAATCTTAGAATACTTAGATGCTCGATCTCAATTTCTGATTGGATTATCTAAAAATAAATGCTAATTGCATCATTCGCAAAGTGACGAAACTGGATTTTTTTTACGAACAAAAAGAAAAATCCCAGTTAATAATCTAACATTGGTTAATTTTTCTGATTTATAAAATAAAACGTATTACATGGCCCTCAGCGGCCCATGTGAGCCTTTGGGGGCCGAAACAGAAATTTTTATTTGCCGCCCAATCGCACCCTACCAGGGCGCCAGAGGACACGCCTGATTCAATTTAGTAAGCGTTTGCAACGCCCCATCCTATCCATTGTCTATCACACTGTTTTAGACCGAACGCAGTCACCATAGCGCTCACGGGAAAGACCAGGGCGCCAAATCGCATCCTGCCGGTGGGGGGCATGCAAAATTAAATCCCCCCTATATACCATATATATATAGAAAACAAATCGCGTCGTGCCGGGGCGATAACCCTGCAAATTTGAAAATGTTTTTAGCGCAGAAACATCCCCAGGAATATTCTCAACATCTTCCCAAAGTTTCATAGCGATTGTGTGAACGGTGTCACCGCAATTCACTTTTATTATTTTTATATACCATATATAGAGAAAAATCGCACCCTCCCGTGGCACCGCCCTTGCGAAATTAAATATTTTTTTACAGAACCCTTTCCCAGTGTACTAATCAACTCCCCCAAAGTCTCATGGCTATCGGATGAACGGTGTCAAACCAAAATCGACTTTTATTTTTATATACCGTATGTAACACATATGGTTACCAGCCAAAGGGGGATAAAAATATGAAGTTTTTATTCATTGGGTTGCGGCCCCTGTGGGACCGCAACTGAACTGTTGACGTTTTTTTTATGCTTTTGTGAGCGAAATTACCTGTGTTCCATGTCATGTGACATGGGATTGTGGGTAGTTTCATGCCTAGTCGTGTCGCACACGCAAGCCTGCTGTCTGTGAACACGGTGACCAAATGTAGACCTAATGAAGGTAGTTATATAAATTATGTTTGTTAAAATACTTATGTATTCCTGCTAGTGTTGCATGTGCACACTAGTTAGGGTGAGTATTAATATAAGTATTTAGTTGAAGTACTGCGTATTGGTACTTGTTGGCAGTACTGTGTACTGGCCAAAACATATTTTATTGTTACCCGTGTATATTGTAGCCTACACATGGTGTTGTCAGGAATGTAACTTTTTTTATTTACATTTGTTTTAGGGCTACAGTCTTTTGTTGTTTTTTTTTGGACTTTTGGATTCTTTCTTCTTGGCTAGTTCGTTTTGTACTACTGTGTTGCATCGCCGTCATGGCTCGATGCTGTAAATAAAGCGAGTACTGGACAACAACTGTCGGTGTCTACTTAATCTCAGGGTCAGCCCGTCTTAACCACAACACCTCAGTGGGTAAAAGCATCCCCACTGACTGATGGTTACACGTATATAGAGAAAAATCGCACCCTCCCGTGGCGCCGCCCTTGCGAAATTAAAAATGATTTTTTTTACACAGAACCCTTCCCCAAAGTGTTCTAATGAACTCACCAAAGTTTGATGGCGATCGGATGAATGGTGTCAAACCAAAATCGACTTTGATTTTTTTTATCGTATATGGAGAAAAACAAATCGCGCCCTGTCGGGGCGCCACCCCTGCGACTTTGAATTTTTTTCCGCAGAAACCTGCCCAGGAATATTCTCAACAACTTCCCAAAGTTTCACGGCAATGTGATAAGAGGTGTGGTAATGCATAAAAGACACACAGACATTGCTTTATATATATATATATATATATATATATATATATATATATATATATATATATATATATATATATATATATATATATATATATATAAGATATATATATGTATGTATATATATGTATAATTATGTAACCAAGTAGTAGCGGCCAGCAGCCTGTGTGTCGTTCTTTGTTAAGTCCTGCACGACCCCTTCCTCACGGCACCCAAATGCGACAGAGTCGTGTACAACCTCCTGTCTGTGAGTATTCGCCCGCGGCTTAGGAAATCCCACCTCTAGGCAGAAGAAAAATAAAAAAAAAAAGGCGTATTCGAATGTAGAAAAACAATTTTAATGATGCAACAGGAAAAGCATTTATAGATGTGAAAAAGGACGCATAAAACTGTGACGTCACTAATGTTTATACATTAACTAATGACGTCATCTTCCGTGCTTAGAATAAAAAGAAATGAACTATTTCATTCAAATTTGATTTAGATCTACGTACGCTATGAAATTTATACAATATAATTTTGCTCGGGCTAAACTTAAAAAATAAATTCTATTATGATTCTAGATCTAGATGAATCTAGATCTAGATATTCTAGATCTACGGAAAAACTAGACTTACACAGATGTAGACCTTACCTAGATCTAGAATCTATTCAAATAATACATTTCTATACTAAAGTATTTCAGGCCTTAATTACTTTATTGAAATCTTTGTTTATCTATGCAATTTGCTAATCTCTATAATATATAAAGCAAAGTTGTCGGGTGCCCGATAGGGCACTTCCCGGCGCCGCAGGCGCTTCAAATTTAGCAGGATCTTGCCTTGGGGCGACAGAACACGGGGGCCGGTTGGCCGAAAAGTCTACGATGAGGGAGTCAAAACTGACCTCGACTGAGGTATAAATCGAAAAAAAAAATGTCCACGTAGGAACCTCTTCATAACTCCTGAGCTCGTAGACCGACCCTCGGGCGAATTAATTAAGCATTCAAATTCTCAATGTTTTCGAAAGCCTAAGCGAAGCTGGGCAGCATGCCTAGTCTATATATATAAAGCAAAGTGGTCAGGTGCCCGCTAGGGCATTTCCCGGCGCCGCAGGCGCGTCAAATTTGGCACGATGGTGCCTTGGGGCGATAGAACACGAGGGCCGGTGACGGTTTGCCGAAAAGTCTACGGAGAGGGGGTCAAAACTGATCCGACTGACCGCCGCCTTATATGGGCTATATTACGAAAAAAATATTCCGACGACGACCCTCCCCCTTGATATTTTGTGGGGTGGTAGGAGAACGCCTTGGGGTGTTACAAAAAACTCGGCATATCTGGGAAAACTTAGTAAAGGGATCAAAACTGACCAGTTGTATTTCCCTATATAATCTTTGTATTTTATGGGAAAAACAGAGGGTAATTTCAAAACGGATTTTAGGGCACTTACCCTCTTTACATCTGGCTAATTTTTGGCATGCTTATAGGTAAATGGCTTGGCCGTAGGGCTAACCTGTCGATGTCACTAAAAGCCCTCGACGAGGGCTAAAAAGTGACCGCGAGTGAAATTCTCTTTATATGAGCTCTATTACGAAAAAAAAATTCCGACGACGACCCATCTTGATATTTTGTGAGGTGGTAGGAGAACGCCATAGGGTGTCACAAAAAACTCGGCATATCTGGGAAAACTTCGTAAAGAGGTCAAAACTGACTAGTTTTATTCCCTTTATAATCTTTGTATACGGATTTTAGGGCACTTACCCTCTTTACACCTGTCTAATTTTTTGGCATGCTTATAGGCAAATGGCTTGGCCGTAGGGCAGACCTGTCGCGAAATTGAAATTAAGTAAGCTATATGCGTCATCTTACAAAGCGCGATAGCCTACTGGTGCTCCTGAGTTTTTTCCAGACTTTTTTTTATCCGGGGGTGCACTTGATATTTTTGGGGAGGGGGGGGGGAGATGGCGGTCAACATTTTCCGGGGGTCGGACACTGGTAAAAGTATATGTTTTCTATATCAATTCCATTTCACTCGGGGTGGGGGTAGACATTCTTTAAGGGGGGAGGACGACTCCGCACCCCCCCCCCCCCCCCGAAGAGATGCCTGGAAGAAACTATGTGGTGCTCTACTAACGCGTCCCCGTTTGGTTCGTCGGACCCTGGCCCCATGCTAATGGCCGTATTACTAACGCCCCGCATTAGACGGGGCATATTTGTCGGCAGGCATTTATTGGCAAGTCTTTTCGACGGGGATGTGTTGAGGCCGTTTTGCCAAACGTCTCAAACTAGCAGGCTTGCAACATTTATGATCTTTCGTTTTGAGCAAGGTATACGTATACTAATGATTATTTATCGTTATTTTGATTGAACATAGCATTATAGAGGTTCTCCATCAATGACCTAGGTATTTTTCCCCTTTCACTAGACCTACACGGCATAAATTGCTGAGCCGCCTGGGTTGACGTCACAAATCTTCACTGACTCCCGTAGCAAATCATATGTGACATCATTTATGGACAACCCCATTTCACTCATTTTGGGCATTTAATATTGACATTTTGACAAGAAAGGATAACCAAAATATGTCTGACAGGTGGAGACTTGGGATCGACCATAATGACAACACGTACTTGAGTGGTGGGGTGGCTGATATTTTTAGATGATGTTTTACGTGGGAAGCTGGTGGATAATTTTTTGGTCTCTTTGTATATGTAAATGATGAAAAACATTTATTGTTGTCAAAATTATGGCTAGAGATCTTAGATAAGGCAGAGCCAAACGTAATTTTTGACATTGTGACTTTTTGTGACATTGACCACGAAAATATGATGGAGGTTGGGGTTTAATTAAGGTAAAGAGACGTAAAAAAAAACCCTCTCATAATTGACGATAGAATCACTATTTAAAGAAAAGACAACCCTGAAATGAAAATAGCGAACATTCAAACAATAAGAAAAAACTCAAACAGTATAGTAATAGTAATGATCAAATAATCATTAGTACAAAATAAACTGGGAGTGATCTCCCCTAAACTTTCTCGAATATTCTTATATAAAACAACAGGGGATGGGAACTCGGGATATAGTTATGATTTTTAATCCATTTTAAATACTTAAACTTTTTAAAATAGAATAGAATCTCATAGAAAAAAGAATTGCGCACCAAGCGAACGCCAAAACAACAAAATATGCATAATAGTGCGCAATATTATTAGTACTTTATAAATTTACAAGCATTTTTTTTTTAGAAATCGGAAATAGCGTAAATTACTACTTCCGGTCAACGGAAATTACTCAAAATTTGATAGAAGATAGAGGAATGAATGTTGTTGCGAGAAATATGACGAATGCATGTTTGATGACGCGGATGAAAGAGAGTGAAGTTTTGCCATAGGAACGGGTTGTTATGGTATGCAAGCTAGTTAGTTCGGACTAGGGAGAATGTGAGAGATACTTCGTGTAATGTCGATATCAAGGATAGTTTTATGTTTATTTATACGAGAATAGTAGTTGAATAATTATTGACCAAGAAAATAATAGGCATTGTGTAAAGCGATTATCGCCTGTATACTGGTGATGGGAATGCACATGGTAGTGGTACGCTTTAAATGGTAGTAGATCACGTGATCAAACACGACACTTTCACAGCAGTCCTAACAGTCATGTATAAATGTGTCATCTAGTCCATGTGGTCTTTGTGCTAAATTTCTCTTTTGCACATTTTTTGTTGTGTTTTTCTGGTTGCGCATTTTTCTGTTTGCACTTTTTTCCCGTTTGCGCTTTTTTCTGTGTGCTCTTTTTTCTATTAGCGCTTTTTTCTGTTTGCACTTTTTTCCATTTGCGCTTTTTTTCAGTTTGCGCTTTTTTCTGTGTGCGCTTTTTTCTTTTTGCTCTTTTTTTCCGTTTGCGCTTTTTTCCGTTGCGGTTCTTTCTGGGAACCCAACAAGACAATCATATTCAAATACATTTTCAAACGAATAGAAATGAAAGGGAAGCTACTCTAAATAATATTTCAAAGTATCAATTCACAGTCGTGACCGTTTTTGATAGATTTAATGATAAAAATACCCAACTGGGCATGAAGATGTGTAGTCGAGCGGTCATGGGCAGTGGCCAGCGTGCCAGAAGGTGCGTGTTCAAATCCATCAGATGACATATAGCTATGACTCTTAATGTATGCCTTTTAATCTTATTATCAACATATTTTTTCACAGTTACTTGAGTTACTCATGGATGGGTTATTGTTGTTAATTTTTTTCTTCTTTTGTGACGTAATTGTTGACATATCAGCAAAATAGAAAAAAAAACCTGTCCCGTAGATTTTTGCTACGAGAAAAAACACAAAATTGTGATGGAAACTGAATTGTAGCTGATGAAAAAGGACATCCTATTTCACCTGATGTTTATTCTATGTGATAATGTGAATTTTTAATGGTAATTGATAGTTGAATAGCAATGTGAACAACCAACTAAATAGTAAACTAATGCTTAATTAGTATTATTTATTTAAAAATTACTAGATCTATTATTCTAGTGTATGTATTTAGAGTGCATAATTGATCATCTATTTTGACCTACGTAGACGTAGCCTGTAGCAGATATGTCTGATATGAGCCTAAAAGCTAAACTAAACCGTAATAACTTTTTTAATAAAAATATAACAAAATAAAAATATATAAAAAACTATACCTCACTCCCCAGTCACAATAAATGATTTTATTATTTTAAGATATTATTCAGTCGTATTTAGCATGAAATGACAGCCGACTGTGAATAGCTGTATTGGGGCTATTCTCAGTCGGCTGGGAATAGCCCCAATACGGCTATTCCCAAATGGCTGGGAATAGCCTTGGCCATAATAGTTTCTTCTGCTGTTTTTAATCGCAAATTTACTATCTCGAACAGGGTTGATAAAAATTAATCGCAGGAGATTTAAATTGATTTAACCACAAAAGGTGATCTATTAGGCCTTATTCAATTATTTATAATATTTTTTTAAAAATAGGCCTATACGAAAATATACTCATATTTAAGTTTAAAGACATATTCATTAATTCACTCTCCCCCACATTACTAGTTTTGGCCGAATTTACGACCCTAAACTAAGGTTTTACCAATAAAGATTTTAGCTATGTTTTCATCAGATGCATCTAAGCTCATTTACTTTAGAAGTCATCTTTTTTTTTTTTGGTAACATTTTAGTTAGAGATTCAGGGGAAACTACTTTAATTTACTCGAAAACAAGGACAAGGCTGTTTAAAGTTAATTTCTGGCCTTTGATATAGATAGATATATATTTAGACATTCGGTAATCTATTGTTTAGGGTACGTAAAATCGCCCGCGGCTAGTAATGTACGAAAAAGTTACCTCATTGTCAAGGCTTTAATAGAAGTATATTTTGATATATTTGTGTCACATATTATAGATAAATGAATAATAAACCTAAATCAATAGCTAAATATATCAATATAGGCAAGAAATTAACTTTTAACAGCAGTGTTTGAGAGCAGGATTTCCTATATAAACAGCAGCCATTTGTAAAATAGAGTTGCCTTCCCCTGAATCTCGCGCTATAAGTTAACAAAGAAAGAACTTAAACAAGATGGCTGCTATAGTAAAAGAGCATGGTTGCATCTGTTGGAAACATCGCTAGTCTTCATTTATTATTGAAAAGTTTTAATTCAATTGTTTGAAAACAGGTACATAAATATTAAATGAAACAAGGAAACATTTTTGTATTTTTCAAAACACAAATCCTCCTCAAAATGTGAAATAATTATTAAAATTTAAGGAGTCACCTGTTTCTCACATTACTAGACTAGTTGCGGGCGATTTTACGAATACGTAGCCTACCTAAAACGATAGATTACCAGACATTGCTTTTGGTTTATTATTAATTATTATGTATTATATTTGACACAAAAATATAATAATATTTATTTTAATATAGGCCTACTTGTATTAAAGCCATATTAATGAGCCACCTTTCTCGCACATTACTATTTACTAGATCTAGAATCTAGCCTCGGCCGATTTTACGTCCTAAAACTAAAACGATAGATTCGCACATTATTTAGTTTTACTAGAACACTAGATCTAGATCTAGATTCTAGATTTAGAATCTAGATCTAGCTTCGTTGGATTTACGACGCTAAGGTTTTACCGGTTAAGTACTAAAAGTACTAAGAAGTACTAAGTAAAGGGATACCTACCTACTAGATCTAGATCTACTAACTATCTAGATCTAAAACTTGGTTTAGAGTATAGTTACTTTAGTACTAGATTAGATCTAAATAAATACTAGATCTAATAGTCTATAGAGCTAGGGCCTATCGCTAGATCTAACTAACTAGATCTAGACTAGTTGCCAGGTAAAAGCTGGCAGGAAACTGCCCACTTTCTCTATTGCAAATTTGATCCATGGATTAGATCAGTGGTTCCCAACCTTTTTCGAGTGGCGACCCCCTTTCATAAAACGTAAGTGACCCGCGACCCCCATATAATTAACAAGTCGCAATTGGTAAAGAAAATAATAAGCACTAAATTAATATTTTCTAGTAGACTTTCAATATTAATACGATGAGCAAAATTACATGCTATTAACCAGTAGCGTAGCGAGGGGGGGAGGGGGGACATATGTCCCCGGGCGCCGAGCTTAGGGGGCGCCAAAATGGGTTGGAAAAATAAATTGAAAGGTTGAGGGGGTGCAAATTGAAAGTTTGAGGGGGGGGGGGGCTGCAAATCAAAATCTCGAGGGGGGTGCAAATCGAAAAGTTTGTCCCCGGGCGCCGGGAAGGGTCGCTACGCCTCTGCTATTAACAAGCATTTACTAGCATTAACAATTAAATTTTGCAAATTTAAGAATTCATCTTGTTATTCATAGGCAATGCTGGTAACATCAAGGTGTCAGGGACTTCCTGTTCTGTCATGTCATGGTAGCTGATTAAAGATCTACATACAATCAACATGGTTTCGTCAGTGTATCATTAATAGAAACATCAATCTACCTCAATTTTATCGTTTAGTAATCTCTGCCCTAATGTTTTCTATACTGAATAATCAATATTCTGTAATTCTAAATTGTGTATAAATTAATCATACAATCTCTAAAACTAATCATAACTATGATCACAATTAAACTCAGCAACCCACTGTATTAATTTATATTGCTGAAAATAATTTAACTATCAATTTTTAAGACAGAAGATACATTTTTATAATATTAATGATTATTAGCTTTGTAAAATGAATGGTTGTTTAATTTTTCTTATATTAATTTTTTTAAGCAATTAATTAATCGAAATGGTTTTATTCCATTAGCTAGTTTGTACTGTTTATAACTATAATTAGAGTCTCAACGACAGAATCAAATGAGAAAAAATGTATAGCTTTATTCTTAAATGACGTCACGCTTTTTTGGCCCTTTTTTTACCCCCCCCCCTACGTCACAAATCGTCACAAAAAGTCAGACCCCCCCTAAAATGACGTCACACTCTACCCCCCCCCCTAATTTACACTTTATCTTATGTTTTAAGTTTGAGGGGGGGGGGGTGCAAATCGAAAATTTGAAAGTTTGTCCCTGGGAAAGGTCTCTATGCCTCTGGGGGGGGGGGGGGGTGACACCATTAAGTGCCGCACCGGGTGACACCCGACCTCGCTACGCCACTGGATTTAGTAAAGACTCTCCACTAGATTATTAAATTGCGTGTTTTGCTGTTAGCGAAGAGGGTGTTGAAATAGGACAAGAAATACTCTCACACTGACTTAAATCTAAGCAAATTTTATAGAAATTTCATTAATAACGATTAAATAATAATATAAGTAACAGGTTATACTTATAACTTAACCGACCATATCTATATATATTCATATTTCTAAATCTTAGCAAGATCATTAACAGAAGTATTAAACAAAAACTACTTACAACAGTATTAATATGGCAATCCTCAATTGAAAGTTGTGATATTTAAGCTAATTCATTCTCCCATGGAGAATTAAAATGTTCCTTCATTGAATACACAGGGACGGAATTGATTTTTTTTTTCTGTATGGAATGGGAATTCCCTTTACATCAAGATCTTACTCTTCTATCCAATCTACACTCTCACCATTAATTTCATTGGCAATTATAACCATCAGTTCACGTTGGCGGCTTGCAGTAGGTAGTCCAAACTGAAATTAACTATTGATTGCAGACTTCTGGAGTGAGTATGTCATGAAAGAACTTTTAATTGTAAGCTCTATGCCACAAATTTTATAAAAATATCTTAACAAATAAAAAAGTTATGCGATTTTTAAAAAAGCAAAATTTGGTAAAAAACTGATTTTTAAAAAGTGCCATTTTTGAGAACCCATATTTTCTAAACTAAATAACATAGAAGTGTAGAAATTGGTAAAGTTACTGCAAAGTTTGCAATATATATGCCCAATTTTTTTTCAGTCATCTAAAATGAGTCTTTCTAAGGTAAAAAAAATAATTGAAAATGACAAAAATGCGTTTTGGTCACTTTTATTTTCATAATTTTTTTTTTTTTTTTTTTGCTTTGGACATAGAATAACTCTAAAACTATTTTGTTGGTAACATTAACAGGAATAATGTGTTCATTATTTTCAAAAATCACATGAGTTAAAATATTATTTTAAAAAAATGCCACAGTTATCTAGAGCAGGAGAAACAGAATCAAAATTTAGTGGAGTAATGTAATGTAATCTAATAAAGACGTGATGCCTACAAGTAATTCAGCAGTTGCTGCTACATTCAAACCTATTAGGTTGATAACTGCTTTGGGGGAACAGTTTTTAAAACGACAACTCCACATCTTTGTATGTCTTGTTTCCCCCAACCTTGATCTTGTGGAGCATCAAGAGTAAGTGATATGTTTTGGGAACTGTAGTTGGGGGGGGGGGGCTTGGCCTTCTTCCCTTCCCTTGTAAGGAAAGTTCTGGATAGGCCACCATAAATGTCTCCAGCTATGGAATAAATAATTGATTTAGTGATTAATAAAATATAATTAGATTTACTACTAGCCTATTGTGTAGGCCTACTATTTATCCTGTGACTGTAGCTGGAAACATGAAAAAGCCTGAAAACACCTTTTTGTTTAAAGAAATTTATACTTGATAGTATATTTTGAACATTAATTCTATTGAATGAAATATTCGTTGTTTGTGCCACAATGGTTGAGATATCCAATGATGAAGATGCCATACTGTGGTTCTCAACATCATATAGGACAACTTAACTGTCCTTCAGTGTTACTATATGCATATAAAATAAATAAATAATGAGAAATACTACTAGTACTACTTACACTTACAACTAATATAACATTTACAACTAAGTCACAACATGTACAATCTTATTAAATTGCACCACCATCTAAAAATTGATCTGGTACATTTTATTAAGGAGACTGGCGCAGACCATTTCACATTATTCAGCAGGGGAATCAGAATCAAAGTGCACAACGGAAAATTAAAAATTAATCACATTAGTCCTTAAAATTTAGTGTCTTTTGTTTTAAATAACTTGATAAAAATGTATAGTTATTACAATTATAAGTTTCTTTTGTGTTTCAATAACATTTTATAAGTATTTAACCTTCGTTCCCTGTAAATAATTGAGTTCGTCCACATAGTAACCAAGAATGTCTGGTGGCCATTTTGAATTTGTCGATTCATAATTTTGACGCGATAGTCCAGATAAACTGTAGTAATACGACCCTATCATTAATCCCATTCGATAGATTTTAAAGAATTCGTAAACACTAGCATCTAATAGTTAAGTGCATCCATATTTTAAGTCCTTAGAATGTCCTGAATTAAATAGCTTCACGTTTAAACACACCATGTGTACAAGCGTAGTTCACACGCTAAAACCGTGGACTAGTAGGGTTCAAATTTACATTAATAACGTGTGCTAATTAAACCAAACTGACATTCAAACTTAAAATTCATTTATTAAAATGGAAATGAAACTTTAAAAATGATACTTACAACTTGTTTGAAGGCTCTAGCAAGGGTAAAATCCGTTTAGCATCATCGGTCGTCAACCTTTAAAACCGTTCGGCGAGCAACTGACTCCGGGGCTGAAAGTTGACTCGAGGGTTATATGCTTATTGAGGGTACGGCTTCGCGACCGTAAATCAGAAAGACTTGAATTTACAACACAAAGTAGTTATAAAAGTGAACTTTACATCGGTGTAAAGATTGAAACAGAATTAGTTTGTTTTCGTGTATATATCGTCATTTAAAGTTTAAAAACTGATTTTTAAAAATGAAATAAGCAAGTTATTTTTTCAATTTATACATCAAACGATAGACTAGAATTCGCTCTTTAAAATGACATTAAGATTATGCTTCTACGATGCTTCGTCGCGAAGCCGCAACCAAATGAAACAGTGTGGGGTCGATCGGTACACGCAAAACGGTGAAATTTGTTGACGTAACTGATACTTTTCAAACAAGTATAAAACACATTCAAACATGTGTTACAGATATAAAAATACCAGATTACGACAGATAAAGGCTTAAACTTTATTGACATATAATTTTTATTCTTATAGGACAACTAGAAGTAGTGAAATTTTATTTTTGAAAACCGCAAAAACTGACCCTAAAACGCACTTTTTCGCCAGTTTGGACTACCTACTGGCAGCAACTCTCAGAGGCCTGTTTATGAGTTAAGGAATGATTGCGCAGCATAACCAATGAAGAGAAGTATGAATGACACTTCTTACAAACCCTGTCGCTGATCACGGATTGAACAGACGGACAATACAAATCATAAGGGATTGTGCGATAAGGATTTGAAGAGCGGGGGAGGATTTCATCCACTTTTATACTTTGAGTAGCAAAAAGAGATGGAAATTTATGTGAAGAGCCATCTGTTGAACGCTCAGGTATTGTTAGTCCACAGCTTGTTTTGGCGACTGGTAAAGGTGGAGGAAGAAATCTATCAGTTATTAAGCTGAAATACGAGCTTCTTGGCTTTGAGCAACATTTACCATCCATGCATTTAACGATCTGAGTCGAATACTGGCTAGTTCTCACATGAATATCGTGCCAACGCTGATCCTTTGAGCAGAGCCGGCGTTAGGGGTACGCGGGGCCTATGGCCAACCATCCGCGCGGGGCCTTATATTTTTTTCATTGGTGTATAATTAAAACATGTACAGTGAGGCGTTTGTTTTTTCTTCTCAACGCGAATTAATATTTATAACGATATATATGGTATTTTTAAGCTGCTTATCAATTAAGACATTGATTAACAAATAATTTGTTTACATAGAAGTGCTTTTGAAACGTTGCTTGTTTCTTTTAAGGTTTTTTGTTTGAAAAGTAAAAAATAAAATAGATATAATTTTGAGACACGCATTAAAGAGACGATAAACGTCAGCTTCAAACCTGATTTTTTTACATTCATGTTTATTTATGAAAATCTTACCAGTACGTTCACAAACGAAGCTCTACTTTTCTTGCCTTTCGTGAGGAAAATTCCATGATTATATCATCATAGTCCAAACTGGAGGCTGTCTTTTTCTATTGACAGAATTGGGACATCGTTGACCTCAAATAGTTCTTGATCAACTTCAGTTTGGAGAAACTTCTTTTGGCGCTTGCCACTGTGACTGGAACTGTTAGCAAGATTCTGTAGGCGATCGCCGTATTGGGAAAGGAATCCCGAATACTCCAAATGTACTGAAGGCACTGTTTGGCTGACTTAATACCTTCAGGCACTTTGAAGCAACGTTAAATCGGTCCACAGTGGCAGGTGATAGTATCAATATTTTCTCAATTTATCGAGTGTTAACAGTGGCATTCAAAGTGTGTGGATGCCGGGGAAAATAGCAAAACATTGATGGATTTCGGAATAAGCTCGAATTGTGAAAAACACTGTTTACGGCTATAGGTATCCAAATGAAATGACTCTCAAATGTAATCACGGACGCTCAGTAGGGTGGAATACTGGGGTGGGTGACAAGCGCGGGGGCCTGGGGTGACCGCCCCGTTTGCCACCCCCTAACGCCAGCTCTGCCTTTGAGAGCAGAGAAGTTTCAAGGAGTTCAGAATCTTCTGGATCTATGTATGCTGCCACTGTAGAAAATGTATCCACTGTCAAGTGTGACCATATTTCTGCCAAAGTGTTTCCGGCAAACTGAAAATTCTTCTTCTCTAAATCTGTATCTATTGTGACTCCTCTTTCATCCAAATGACTGCCGTAGTGGTCATGGGGTAAAACTAATCCTGTGAGCTCATTGCTAAGTGGCGCCATTTTTTTTCAACCCTATTAAATGCACTTCTTCCTGGTGCATTGGTAGCAATGAACAAACCATCATAGTTTTGATTGAGAAAGTGGTGTACCGCAACTTTGATCACCTTTTGATACCTAGGATTTTCGTCTGGGCCACCATCAACCGTCTAGATCGTTCAACAAGCATGAGCTACCGACATGAACACCATGATGTAAGGGAGACAAGGCGTGTCATCAAGGGCAAGAGTCGCAGCCCTAAGTGTGAACATAAGTTCTGTAAATAGTTTTTAAATAAAGTATTCGGGAAACGGGGTTTAAAGTTTTATTATGACTGCCCTACTCTGTAAACTTCAAAGAATAGCAAGGATTACACTGATACCCCTGCTTTACCCTCACTAGTTGATATGCTTCCGACCTTTATTCATATAGCACTATTGACAAATTTGCAAATACGGCAGTCTACTACACAACATACATCGTCAAATTATAGGGCAATTTAATTAGAACAACTATATATTTCACAATCTTTTGACAACTTAGAAGTATCGCAACCAATGTAAAAAATTATTTAGTATTTAGTAAGTTTATTTTTCTAAAAATAAAAAAAAAATGCATGTTAATCAATTAGTGGAATTAAGACAACGTGACGTCACACTTTCTCTACCCCCCTCCCCTCCCCCTCGTCACACATCGTCACAAAAGTCTGAACCCCCTCCCCCCCCCCCTAGGCGTGTGACGTCATTTATGGACGACCCCTATATCGACACTGTCGATGAGCCACTCAACGACAGTGTCGTTGAGTAAAGTGTAGGATCGGCTGGTACCGTGATCTAACCCATACCTTATCATTATGTTAAAAATTATCTTTAAAGAACACACAAAACAGTAGCTATTTTTTTTAAATGAATTATTTGAACCGTAAGACCAATATTCTCGACATGTATTTAGACTATTATTCAGAATGTTCCACCTATTAGTTTTAGTTTTTCCATTTGATTGAAAAGCTTGATTTTATACCAACTCAGATTTCAAAAACTTTCATTGTGTTGTAATATTTAACATTAATGATGACAATATATTTAATTCTGATTATAGACAACATCTATTTATATAATTCTCTTCTGGGAGACGCTAAAAAACATGCTGTAAGCGCGCTCCCTACCACCCCACCCTTACATGATCTGGTGAGCTGTGGTTCACGCTAAATGTTTACAGTCGTAGAGCCGGGTTTAGTGACGGTTACTAGGGGCAGATAATTTAGTTTGAAACGATTTTAAACTTAGGGGAGGTAGCAGAGAGGAGGCTGTTTTCACGGGGGTGGGGTAGGGGTTGGGGAAAGGGGGGGGGGGGGGTATCGTCCTTAACGAGCTACTGATAGTGTTTTAAAGCAAATATATCAAGTGGCAGCATTGGTACTGTCGAATTCACAAATTATGAATTACTGAAAAGTAGAAAATAAAACAACTAAATAGCGGCGTATGATACGCCGCGGGTCGGCTCGTATATTTATAAAAGGGAATAGTGTTAAGCTACTATATTACATACTAAAGCAATTATTGATCTGTTTTGACATTTGCAATTAAATTTGTAGAAATATACATATTTATATTAAGAGATTAATTATTTCCCCTGGTTCGCATGTCTTAATTAATATTCTAGGAATCATTATGTCAAATTGTTTTTTTTACAAGGATTACAAAACAGATTGTGTTGCGTTCATTGTTTTTGGTTTTATTGTGTGTATATTTTGTTTGCTTTTTGTTTAGAGTGATAAATTGTTTTCTTTGTCGGCCTACATTGTGTATGTTTTCTTATTTCTTCAAAGTACTATTTTCAATTTATTTTACATCATATATATATATATATATATATATATATATATATATATATATATATATATATATATATATATATATATATATATATATATATATATATAATGCTGGAAAAAAAATTGCCCGCGCATGATACGATCCTGGCTACGCCACTGGTGCGATAGACAACGGATTAGATGGAGCGTTATAGTCCCTCGCTAAATTTGGCGCCCCGGACTAATCCAAGAGCGCTATGGCGCCTATGTTAGTGTTAAGGAGCATCCTACAATATTGACTAGGCTGCACACGACATTCGATGATTAAATCGAGGCAGGGGCTGTACGCAGCGCCCCTGTGGTAGTGTAATCGAGGGCTCACGAAAGCGCTCCTCTACGTCCCCGAAACGTAGGCGGTGAGTGCAGTGTTTCTTCCAGACTTTTTTTCCGAGGGGGGGGGGGGGCACTTGAAATTTTCGGGGGGGGGGGGGGGCGGTAGACTTTCTTCGGGGGGGGGCGGACATTGTTAAAAGTATATATTTTCTATATAAATTATATACATTTCATTTCGTTCGGTGGGGGCGGTAAAATTTTTTCGGGGGGGTTTTCCCCTCCCCCGAAGAGATGCCTGGAAGAAACTCTGGATTAGTGATTAACGCACACTCAAGGCTTTCATACAGCGGTAGTGTAGATAAACCCGTGTCCCGAAAAATACGAACCAACATAGGCATTGTTTACATTTAAATAACGCAGTTTTAGAAAACAAGGTCACGCGTCTAAGAATATAGAATTGGTAAAGCATTGATGAAACCCTCCTAATATATTTCGTCAGACTTTATTTTTCTTTTATGCATTTCTACACATTTCATACGATCGCAATGAAACTTTGGAACGTCGTTAGGAATACTCCTGAGGAGATTTGTGTGAAAAATAAAAAACATTTTGCACGGGCAGCGCCCCGGCTGGTTGCAATTTGGCGCCCAGGGCTTTCCTGTGAGCGTGATAGAGCCTACGTTCGTTTTAAAAAGTGCTATAGACTATGGATACAATTAGGCTTTATAGTCACTGGGGATGGGCACGCTAGTTTTCTTCATAAAATTCATTTCGTTTGTAATACTTAGCTTCAAGAATGTCGGAAGCCAACATTGTGTACAAGTACGAACCTTGGAGACATTTTTCTACTGTGTGAGTGTCAAATTCTCTGTTGATTGTAGTAGGCCTATTTTGGCTAAGTTTTGTTATCGCAGTTTTTAATTTCTCGTATACAAAGTATAGAGAAAGTATTGTAATCGTGCAAAAAAAAATCGAGCTTTTAAATGTAAACACTGCCTGCGCTTGGATCATAAATATCGGGACACGGGTTTACCAACACTATTGAAATAATGAGGTAGAACACACTTCGATGACCGCCCATGAGTCAGAGATTTAGAGGATCGCTCTTGGGAGCCCACGACTACATTACCGAAGAGCAGAGGCGTAGCGATGGGTGGGGGCGGGGGGTGCGGAACACACCGGGTGACACCATTTAGGGGGGGGGTGACACCATTTAGGGGTGACACCAAGGCAAAAAATAGCAAAATATATAGAGAAAAATTTGAGGGGGGGTGTGCAAATCGAAAGTTTGAGGGGGGGGGGGGTGCAAATTGAAAGTTTGAGGGGGGGGGGGGTGACACCATTAAGTGCCGCACGGGGTGTCACCCGACCTCGCTACGCCACTGCCGAAGAGGCTCCGCGTATGGTCCCTGGCTCCTTAAAACTAACATAGACGCCATAATGCTCACACAGGAAAACCCAAAACGCTAAATAGCATCCTGAAACAATGATGCAGATTGCGTCATTCGCTAAAGTGACACAAATCAACAGGATTTTTCTTTAACACGTAAATTTTTTTTTATTTGACGTGTTTTAAACATCAGTGTGACTGATGCAATTTGTTAGGGTTACTGATGGTGAATTATTGACGAAACTGTTTGGATTTTTGTATGGACAAAAGGAAACCACCCAGTTAATAATCTAACCATAGTTAATTTTTCTAATTATTAAAAAAATGTATTACATGGCCCTTAGTGAGCGACTGGTGTCAAACCGCAATCGACTTTTATATTTTATATACCGTATATAGAGAAAAATCGCACCCTCCAGTGGCGCCGCCCTTGCGAAATTAAAAAAAATATTTTTGCAGAACACTTTCCTGCAGTGTTCTTATTAACTCCCCAAAGTTTGATGGCGATCGGATAAACTGTGTCAAACAGCAATCGACTTTTATTTTTATATACCATATCTAGAGAAAAATCAAATCGCGCCCTGCCGGGGCGCCTCCCTTGCGAATTTGAAAATGTTTTTTTGCGCAGAAACCTCTACAGGAATATTCTCAACATCTTCCCAAAGTTTCATAGTGATCGTGTGAACGGTGTCACTTCAATTCTCTTTTATTATTTTTATATACTGTATATAGAGAAATCGTACCCTCCCGTGGCGCCACCCTTGCAAAATTGAAAAAGATTATTTTGCAGAAACCTCCATTGAAGTGTTCTAATCAACTCACCAAAGTTTCATGGCGATCGGATGAAAGGTGTCAAACAGCAATCGACTTTAATTTTATATACCGTATATATAGAAAAAACAATTCGCGCCCTGCCGGTGCGCAACCCCTGCGAATTTGACATTTTTCCCCCCGCAGAAACCTCCCCAGAAATATTCATAGCAACTTCCCAAAGTTTCATGGCGATGTGATGAGAGGTGTAGTAATGCATAAAAGACAGACACGCAGACAGACAGACAAACTTACATTGCTTTTTATATATTGAGATTGTAATAGATTGAGATAATTGTATTGGTATTATATTTATATTGTTATCTTGAGTGATGTCCCTTACATGTTGTTATCTATATATAGTTGTCTCTGGCCACTTCCTCTCTCTCTTTGCATCATGGCTGTCTGTAAATAAAAGGCTGTTAACACCAATGTGGCTCCTCGTCAATCCATAACATTTTGGCGACGAAGGATAAACATCTACTAGAAAGAGCACCTACTTACGCAAAAAAGAGGTTTGCTAGAGCTTATTAGCTAATTATTTCTAGAATAATGGCGCTGTATGGCCAAATAAATCAATTTGATGCGAATGATGAAATCATTCAAGATTACCTAGATAGGTTAAGCTTTTACCTAGAAGCTAACGACGTGACGATAGAAGCCAAAAAGAGAGCTATTTTGTTAACAGTCATAGGGCCTCAACAATTTAGGCTACTAAAAGACTTATGCGCACCAGCTAGTCTAACTACCAAGAGCTTTAACGAGCTGAGCAAATTGCTAACAGACCACCATGCGCCTACCCCATCAAAGTTTCTATGTCGAGCTAGATTTGACAGTAGGACTCGTCAACCAAACGAGTCAATATCAGAATATGTTGCTGCTTTACGTCATTTAAGTGAATTTTGTGAATTCGGAGACACGCTGTCTGACAGATTATGTGAAAAGTTTGTGACAGGTGTAAACAGCCCTGATATTCAAAGAAAGTTGCTGCTCGAGTCAGATCTAAAATTGGAAAAAGCAATACAACTTGCAATGTCATTCCAGCAGTTATCAGATGCGGCGAGATCTTTAGCACCTTCAGAGATTCATGCAGTAAACAGCAGGTTAGTCAATAAACATCAACCCCATCAGAGCATTCCAACTTATGCTAAACAGCCTGCTCGTTCAAATCCTAGATCTAAATCTAGTAATAATTATCAAAAATGTCATCGATGCAAAGGTCCCCATGCATCTCATCGGTGCAAGTTCAAGTCTGCAACTTGTTATAAGTGCAGTAAGCAAGGTCACATTGCCAAGGCCTGCTTTGCAAAGTCTTCGTCTGTTGCTAAATCTAGCCAGTCAAGACAGTACCGCAACCAAAAGCAGCACTATGTTAACTCTCACCAAGACTACCTAACCCAACCAATGAACCACTCTACCTGTGAAAATGCTCAAACTGATTTGCAGCCGGATTTCAACCTGTTCTCTGTGAAATCAATAAGTCATGCTCCCATCAATGTACCAGTTTATATCAACGGTAAGAGCATCAGCTTCCAACTTGACACTGGAGCATCTCTAACAGTCATAACAAAGAAAGATTTTGACGCTGTCACAGGAGGATCAGTGCCTCTACAACCATGTCACAAGTGTCTAACAACATACACTGGTGACAATGTTCCGGTAATAGGAGAGTGTATGGTTCATGTAAGTTATAATGGTCAAAGTGTTAAACTTCCTCTTCTTGTGGTTGAAGGAAATGGACCGCCATTACTAGGTAGGAACTGGTTAAGTGATCTTAAGTTAAATTGGGAGAGTATTTGTTCATTGAAGAATGTAAAAGAATCTAGTCTTACTTCACTAGATAAAGTTATATCTGAAAATAAATGTGTTTTTGGTAACTCTGGATTACTAAATGATAGAACAGTGAAGTTAAGCATTAAAGACACAAATCCAAGATACTGCAAAGCTAGAGTTCCACCTTATGCAATGAGGAATAAAATTGAAAATGAGCTAAGTAGATTGGAATCTAATGGCATCATAAAGAAGGTAGACTATTCCGATTGGGCGTCGCCCATTGTGCCAGTGTTAAAGAAGGATGGTTCTATAAGAATTTGTGGAGATTATAAAACTACACTGAATAAGCAAATAGAGCTAAATAGGTACCCTATACCTAACATTGAGGAAATTTCTTTGAATTTGGCAGGAGACAAATTCACTGAATTAGACTTTAGTCATGCTTACACTCAACTAGAACTGCATCCAGATTCAAAAGTCTATACGACAATAAACACACATAAAGGACTCTACCAATATGAAAGACTATGTTTTGGCATATCATCTAGCCCTGGAATTTTCCAAGCTGTCATGGACAGTATTTTTAAGGACATTCCAAATGTTTGTGTGTACTTTGACAATGTGTACATAACTGGTAAGAATGACACTGAACATCTTAAAACACTTGATAAAGTATTGAAAATTGTTGGTGAAAAAGGTTTAAAGATAAACAAAGATAAATGTCAATTCATGTTGACAGAAATTAGTTTTCTTGGTTATATATTGAGCAAACAAGGCATCAGACCTCAACCTGAGAAAACAAAAGCCATTAAAGAAGCACCCAAACCTGAAAATACCCAACAACTAAGAGCTTTTTTGGGCTTAATAAATTACTATGCAAAGTTCATAGGAAATCTGTCTGGTAAACTATCACCACTGTACAAGCTGCTACAGAAAAATGCAACTTGGCACTGGGGTAAACAACAAGAAGCTGCTTTTAATACAGCAAAAGAGGCTTTGTCTGCTGACACCTTACTAACTCACTATGACCCAGGGAAAAGACTTATATTAACATGTGATGCTTCACCAGATGGTGTAGGAGCAGTCTTGTCCCACATGGATGAGAAGGGTGACAGACCCATTGCTTTTGCCAGTAGATCTTTGAACCAGGCTGAGAAAAATTATTCTCAGTTAGATAGGGAAGGCTTAGGCATCATGTTTGGTGTTAAGAAATTTCATAAGTTTCTGTTTGGTAGGAAGTTCACCATCTTTACAGATCATAAACCATTGCTAGGTTTATTTGGAGAAAACAAAACCCTACCTGAGCATGCCTCACCAAGAATTCAAAGATGGGCTATCACACTAACTGCATACAATTATGAATTGAAATACAAACCTGGATCTGAGAATAGTGCAGATAGTCTTAGTAGATTACCTTTAAAAAACTAAAGCCTGAGCTATGTACCAGAAGATGTATTTGTTCTCTTCACTATCATGGATAACTCCAATATAAATGTGAATGATATTAAAAGAGAAACACAAAAAGATGAGTGCTTAATAAAAGTATATGAGTACTGTATGAATGGTTGGCCTGAAGAGTCTGTGAATGATGACTTAAGGCCATATAAAATAAGAAATTAAAACCCTTTGTGAAGATAATATAAAAGATGGAGAAGATGCAGTCCATTATCAGTCAGAGTTGCCTAAACAAAGTATTTGTAACTTAATAAATGATTATGGTGATATGGCAATTTCAAATGTTTTAAAGAGAATACATTAGTAAGAAGGAATGTGATCATCAAACAACTTTGCTAACATCATTAGCACTTACAGAAACTAAAAGGGTAACATCAAAAGAAAAGAAAAAAAAAAGATTTTTGCCATTTAATACACCCACTTCAAATACTGGATCACAGTTGCAAAGTGATATAGTCCAGGATATTACTTTTAAACAGTATTTTTGGTTACTAAAAAGCACTATCAGATTACCTAAAAAAATTGATCAATTAAAGAAATCTATGTCAGTCAAGGATCTGAATAACAGCATAATACTTCCAGATGCCAATTCAAAAATAGTTCCATTAAATCATGACAACTCATGCATTGAAAGAGAATTTGGTGTTAATGAGAATGTGTATCTAAGAAACTATGGGAGAAAGGAAAAATGGATACCAGGTCAAATTGTTCAATGTACAGGACCTGTGTCTTATAAAGTTAAAAATAACTTGTGCAGATAATAAGTGTGAATCTGTCAATCCCACCAAATCTGATCAGTTCACACCAACTCAGTTTGTTCCACAACCAAGTTCTGTTGATATGAGTGAACCAAGTTGTCTAGAGTCAGAAAATGTAAATTCTGGAGTTAATGATTTAAATCCTAGACCTCCTGAGATAGAGAATCCAGATGGTCAGAATCTTGAGTCACCAAATCAAAAGCCACTGAGAAGGTCAAACAGGACAATCAAAGTCCCAAATAAGTTAGACCTATGATTTTAAAGGTCAAAAGGACTTTGACATCATTGTTTTGTATCTTGCTTATGTTGTAGCATATTGTGCATTGTTTGTAAGGATGTAATCTACCATAGTGTTCATGTTACAATATAATTGGTGATTTTAGGATACTATCAATTGTTCTATTAAGAGATGTGTTATTGTGTTCTAAGGGTAAAGGGATGTAATAGATTGAGATAATTGTATTGGTATTATATTTATATTGTTATCTTGAGTGATGTCCCTTACATGTTGTTATCTATATATAGTTGTCTCTGGCCACTTCCTCTCTCTCTTTGCATCATGGCTGTCTGTAAATAAAAGGCTGTTAACACCAATGTGGCTCCTCGTCAATCCATAACAGAGATAGATTAGTAATGTCAGAAAAAAAAATTGATCTGAGTTTAGAGGGTTTTATGTTCTTTCTTTAGAACATTCTCAGTTTCTTCCAGGCATCTCTGACGTCACACCTCAGGTTACCCCCCCCCCCCCCCAATCCTCAAAATTGCAGTTGAATTTTTCTTAAAATACGATATTTTTCCAAAATCTTGTCTGAACTCAACATAGAGGATTTTAATGAATTACTATTACAATTTATTAAAACAATTTTCTAAACGCAAAATAACGGCTAAAATCCATATGAGTGTGGCGTCATTTATGGACGACCCCCATAAAGTTATCAAACAAAATCCACACTCTTATTACTTATTAGTTTCCAAAAATAAGGAAATTCAGACATTTTAACAAACAATGTAGCAAAGACTAGATCTAATAATCGTGGAGAAATTACATAATACGAGAATATGTAATATTTAACCCAACCCCATAGCCTACCTCTTAAGCGCCAAACACAGTTTTTGCGTAGGTGTGTGTAGGCCTATTGTTATATATTTTAAAATTTAGTTACACCACTGACTTCCGTCATTTAGAGTACTCACACAGTTCGGTACACTTCGGACAATTTGATGTCATATAATTTATGCTAATTATAACGTCCGCTATAATGATGAGTCACTATCGATATCAGAGAAAAAAGTAATACACATCAACAAATTGTGAACAAAGGTGATTATCAAAATTATATCTAGATCTAGACTTTAATACTTAACTACTGGATCTAGATCTAGATCTAGATTCTAGATAGATCTAGATCTAGTAGATATCTAATATCTAGATCTAGTCTAGATTCTCTAGAATCCAGATTTCTACGTCTTGCAGTCTAGCTAGATTTCTACTTCTTCTAGAAATCTAGATTTTCTAGTTCTAGATTCTCTAGGTAGATTTAGATCTCTAGATCTAGATCTACTTCTAGTCTAGATCAATGGTGTACAGTGTACTGTTTAGAGTTTAGAGGGTGTTGGGAGATTGCGAAAAGCGAAACGGCGAGGCGGGAAAATGCGAGAAGATAATGCGAGACATACCTGCGGAATTAAGGGTAAAAAATAGCGAGACACTTTTTGCGAAAAAAAAGTTTGTTTCGTGCTTTTTTCATCTTTATTTATTTAAATTATTTTTTTTTGTTTTAAAATAAACAAGCATTTAGCCATAGGCCCTACCCTTAAACATGAGTGTTGTATGTTGTTATTTTTTTATCTAGATTTTATTATATAGATAGATAGATACTAAGAAGATAGATAGATCCAAACATCTTTAGCGAGAAGAAAAATCCCGTCTCAGTCGGCATTAATTTTAAAAATCTAGCTCGCTCATGTTTATACAAATGTGAGATGTGTCATTGTCAACTGGTATAATCTTGTCAGCAGGAGAGTTATTCTGCAACATGTATTCATGGATTGTTGTACTTGCAAAAAGTGTAAAAATATAAACAGTTCTAAAAAGTGTAATTTATTTTTTATTAAGTAATTTTAATTACAAACAAAATTTACAAACAAAATCTTCTGAAACAGTCCTAGCACTACTCAAACACACCTCGTGACACCATCTCTCACACATAGTACATCTAACATCACAGTTGACCTCCCCGTTCATCCCACACACAACACTGGCGGCGGCTATAATACAAAATTTCTATGCAATAGTACAAAATATGTTTGTGGCGGCAGCGGATTGGGGCATGGTGATCTTGAAAGACGGTAAATCAGGCGGCCTAAGGCGTTCCACACGAAAGAAAGAAGTTGATCTATTGTCGGCGGTATTTCGGGCGGTTTCGAACAAGGTGGTATTTTAAGTCGACACAAAAGATGGGGGGAGTTCACAAATCATCAGTATGTCTAGCGACGGAAAAATCTGAAGTTTTAACAATGTAAACGAAACGTCTTTGAAGTCTGGACCAAATATCACTGAAAATCAGGTGCGGTAAATTTTTCGCAGAAATCTTCGCATTTCAACACCACCCAGCGTAAGTATCGGGTTGTGGTAAATTGCGAGACAAAAAGTCACGTGATCGACCGTTTTCGCGCCCTTCTCGCATTTCCCCGTCTCGCCATTTCGCTTTTCGCGTCTCGCAATTTCCCCACACCCCTGTTTAGATTTAAGAGTTTGAGAGTGAATTTAGTTACTAGGTCTAGATCTACTTAGATCTAGATTAATAGATTTTAGTGTGTTTCACTGTTTAGACTCAGAGTTAGGTCATATTGGGAAATTTTTTCTAATAATCATAGAATGATAACCATAGACACAGATTAATCCTAGATCTATAATAATAATCTATAATAATAGTTTCGCTGTCTGTCTATCTATCTGTCAAGAACGCCTTAGAGATAACACAAGCAGAGTAAAAACATGCATAGTGATTTGAAAAACTAAACGTGACGTCACATCGAGCATCTAGTAGAAAATAATATAAAGCCGGGGAGTGCGCACAGTAATATGACGTCATTGATTCTTGAGTAAGCACTGAATAAAAAGCCAATTATGTCTAATCTTAAAAGTGGTTTGCGTGAAGAGTTTCTTTCATGCATCTCATCGGGTAGGGGCAAAGCCCCACCCCCCGGTAGATCGTCTATGCCGACCCCCCCCCCCTCCCCCCTCAAAGAAAAGACGTCATCGATACTCCATAATAAAAAATACTGACATTACGGCCTAAATTATGTGTCTAATGTTACAAGTGTTTTGCGTGAAGAGTTTCTCATCTGTTAGGGGCTAGGCCCCTTTACCCACACACACACACGGTAGAACGTCTTATCCCCCCCCCCCCCCCCCAAAAAAAAAGGCGTAATATAATTTATATAGAAGATATATACTTTTACCAGTGTCGTCCACTCCCGACGCGGAGAAATTTTTTAGCTCCTGCAAAAATTCAAGTGCCCTACCCCCGAAAAAAAAAGCCTGAAACAACACTGTCTGCGTGAGTAAAATTTATCGGTCGAAAGTAGTTAAGAGGTCTATATTATAGAAGTAGGCTCTAGTTTGTATGAGCTACAAATGCGACCAGTGATGCAATTTTCCTCAGCTGATTTAATTTTTGCCGAATTTTTCGCCAATTTTCGATTTTGTACGAAGTTTTAAAAATTAGGAAAAAAACAGAGGAAATGACCTCTACGGAAACGACTGACGTGCGCTTTCCACATGTTTGTATTTAAATCGAGACTTTCAGTACTTCGGTCAAACGGACACTCGAAATAGATTATGCGCTTGGTGTGACGGTGCCAGATTAAGATGAAATGTAGATCTAGGTCAAGATTCAGAGATTCGGCGGATTTACAATTTTTTCAGAACTCACATTTTTTAGTCCAAATTTTCCGCTGATATTGTCAGTTAACGTGCGGTGTCAAAACAGCCAATGACAAAACGGCCCCGTCAATACAACCCAGACAAATCGGTCCCGACATAAGAGCCACGTCAAAAGGGCCAGCAACATATGGACCCCGACATATAGGCTCCCGTCATTTAGTTTTTCGACAAAACGGCCCCCGCCATTACGACTCACGACTAATAGGCTCCCATCATTTTGGCTCATGACAAATAGGCTCCTGTCAATTTGACTCCCGACAAAAGGACCACTGACAATACGGTTTCTGTAGAGACTAAGTCTCCCGGCAATACGGTCTCATTGAATATGACACCTGCCAGTGGGACCCCTTCACCAATATTCTTTAGAGTTAGCTTATCCAACACTCTTAAGTAATACAACGTATACATCTCTTGTTCGGCTGGCATCTTTTTTATAATAGTTTATCTATTATAAGAAAAAGTATGTTTTAATTTAAGGGTCATCTATCTATTAATAAGTCGATTATAGTTATAGGCTGTTCCAACTCAAGTGTGTGGGGAGAGTGGTCCACGCTGTACATCCTTACCTGCCAGGGGGGGGGTAAAATATGTCCCCGAGCGCCAACCTTAGGGGGCGCCAACATGGGTTGCAAAACAAATTGAAAGTTTGAGGGGGGGGGGGGGTGAAAATAGAAAGTGTGAGGGGGGGGGGGGGGTTTGCAAATCGAAAGTTGTCCCCAGGCGCCGGGAAGGGTCGCTACGCCTCTACTACCTGCAGTATGCTTGTAGGTTATCAAAACAAAATGTCGTTATCCTGTAAACATCATTTATATCATACATTTACACTTCTGTGCTCGCTTTTAAGCAACAGAGGTTATAGTGGTAGTGGATGTATGACAAAATGGTTACTTTTATACCAATAAAGTCCTTGCAAACATGTGACCTAAATCACGTGATACCTGCGTCCGCCGCCACGGTGGTGTACACCGGACGTAAACACAATCAGCTATTCACCAGCGCTGGACACGTTCACTATATGTAAAGAACCGCACCTGCGGAAAAGGAAAAATACGTTAAAAAACTTGAACTCTTAGGAATTGAAGATCCTTATACTGTTATTGACAGTTTTGTGGATAAAATAAATATGTGGCCGAAATTTCCAAATAAAAATACTGTTAGTAATACTGTTTGCGTTTAGAGTTTAAGTAGACGAATCTGATCAAATGCAGTAATATATTATAGGTCATCTAGATCTGTTTAATGTAGATTCTAGATTTTCAGTTAAGTACAAGATTTAGTAGCAATAGATCTAGTACAACCACACTACTGTAGCAAACGTGAGACCACTTAACTCCTACAAAACCCACACTACAACGGCTAATATAATTCTAATATGCTAGTCTAGACATTGACCTCACTTTGTTATGTTTGGTTTTAACTTCGACCTGGTTGCTCTAACTTAGTCCAGTGCCTTGCTCTAACTTCGACCACTATAACTATAAGCCTTGTATATAAATTATTGTTTTTTTTTCCATAAATCTATGGTTTAACTTTGTCAAAAGATCAGGGAATTAAAATAAAATAAATGTGTAGGGCTATATTGGGGTAGAAATGCTATTTAATTATAAAATAGCTGTACTAAATAATGAATAGATTGTTGTAGGCTGAGGTGTGACGTCATTTTAGAGGGCGGGGTCTGGCTTTTGTGATGGTATGTGACCGAGGTGAGGGGGGAGGTAAAAATCGTCAAAAAAGCGTGACATCATTTATTGATGACCCCATTGGGGGTTAATTGGGAAAACAGGGTTTTATGTTATATTTGTGGCTGCTAATAATTAAAGCCCTGAATAGCTACAGTAAGTCAACCCTGTATTTAATAGTGACAATCTTATTAGGGGTCTTGCATAAAGTGGGCTTAATATTCAATAACAAGACGTAGAGGTTAGCAAAATATTTGTTACTTAACAGTTGGCTGACTTCACACTTTAAATCAAGTTAGGAAGTTCTAAAAAATTAAATACTTGGGTATGTTATAAAAGCATACAACGGTGTACATTAGTATTGTAGGTCTACCACTTGTTGAAGTTCGGGCCTACTAAAATAGTTCTTAAATATTTGTACACATTTCTGTATTTCCAACCGAAAACAAGGTGTGACTACTGTCACTATAAACAAAGTATTAGTAACATAAACATTTGTTTTGTATTGTGGCTTACATGGGGGGGGGGAGGGGGGGGAGGGGGAGGGGAGTTCTACAATAACACATTATGGGGTAAAGCTAGAGATGGGACTAACATTGTAAACTAATTTTGCGGTATGCACAATCCTTTAAAGATTATTTTTATTTGAAGCTTGTTACAAAGAAAATAAATCCATTTTAAAAGAATGTAGATTGAACATAATATGAATCAAATGTCTAAAAAAATAATGAAATAATAGTCCATTTTATTTTGAAATTCCGCGCGAAATTAAGTTCAGGGTATCAAAAATTTCAAATTTTAGTTTCAGGAATGGTAAAATTGTGAGATTGATTTTCAGGATTCACTTAAAAAATGAATGGCACCCCTGGGAAGGCAATTTTTTGTTGAAGTTTTTCTTTTTTAAACTCAATAGCTGATAATATAAAGGCCTAATTACAATTTTAATTAGTGATTCATTTTATTTCAGATTCAAGACTACAAAGGCATTCTTCTTTAAATGTAATTTTATATTAGATTGTTACTAGATTCGTACTAAACAAATAAAAAAATGGCTGACAGAAGGGCTGAAATAGCTAGGAAAAAAGCACAAATTGAGCAGCTCAGGAAAGAACGGAAAGAAAAGGAAATGGCAAAGAAAGGGGAGGTAGATTAATTAATTTATTATTAATAACTAGCTGTTCTGTTCCATCCATATGTTGCTTTAATCAGCATTGTAACACTACCGCTTTATTACAGAAATCTGCCTTTTCCAGTTGAGGAAAATTGTTATTTTTAAGTCAAGTTTTTAGAAAAAGTCTGAAAAAGTTTCTGCCTATTCATTCTGTATTTTATTTCACCAAAATTAAAATGGAAAAGGCTAATTTATTTGAAGGACTATTTTGGTATGAAACAGAAATGTGATGAGACATGCCAAGATCTCATTATATTTTCTTAATTTTAAGTCCACTTTTTTATTGGCATCTCCAAAACATTAAAGGGGTAGGCATCGGTAAAAAAACCTTTTTTAATATTTGTCAGGAAACAATTATTTCTCTATAGCTTTTTTGAGGTACATCTTCATGTGTTTCCATTTTTTAAAAATTGGAGGGGAAATCTTGGTAACTTTGACAATTGTTGCCATCTTTAAAAATTAACCTATTCGTAGGATTTCCACAATTCATAAAGTATTAAATTTTAAACCCAATAAAAAATTAATTCAGTGAATATTTTAGAAAAAAATTCATGTTTAAAAAAATTCAAATGCAATTTTGAGGGTGCGGGGGCTCTTAATAATATATATTAATAATATATATAGGAGCCTACAGTTATGTATAATATATATATATATATATATATATATATATATATATATATATATATATATATATATATATATATATATATATATATATATATATATATGGAATTAACCAATGTATTTTTCATACATTTATCTAGGGTCCTGTGAAAGCAACTTCACAAGCCAGTAATGACAGTGCTCCTACTGACCCAGATGCTCTCTTTAGAGACCTTGGTATTCCTTTAACAGGTGATTAAATATTAAATCAACAAATATGTTTCCTTCAAAAATCTTTGTAATATGGATTTAATAAATGCTTATTAACAGTTTTAAACTTTAAAAAACTACTAATTTAGATTTGTCACTGAGCACATCCTCTTCATTGATTTAAAGCAACCATCTCTACAAGCTTGATTCATTATTTGAATGTTTTTATTTTATTGTCTACATTATGTAACAATACAATTTTTTAGTACTTAAATTTTATTATTAATAGCCTAATTTATTATGCACTTGTAAACAGTTAAGCAATCCACCTTACTTCATTAATACAATATGTGGAACTTAGTATTTCTTTTTTTATTGCAATTAGATACTCAACCACAGTTGGCTACAAAAACTTCTTTGGCTTTCAATCAAGGTTCTAATGAATCCTTAACAGCTTCTGTAACAGTTGACAGGTATTTTTAATGCCAAAGCTGTTTTTTTATGTGCTAACATCATTTGAGATAATATTTTAACATTTAATATTTTATGTCTAATGAAAAAAGTTGTTGTGAGGGTTATACAATATCATCTGTTCATGTTCGTGCCAAAGACACATTTGGCATATGAAGTAGAGTTCATATGTTTCAATTAACTCATTATACTGGATTCTCTTATGTGATTTGGGTACCCAGGGTGGACTCAGCGACATCCTTTAGACTCAGCTCAGTATTCAAACTGGAGACTTTTGGGTTTAAAAGCAAAAATTAGGCTGTTGCACAGAGTTTTCAAACCTCACTAATTACAGAAAAAACGATACCAGAAAAAAAGCTTAACTTTTTCCCATTACTTCTGATACCTATTTTGTGTCTAGCTTCAGTAGGAGCTAAAATATGGCCTTAAATGTGTGGGCCAAGACATGTGCTGTTCTTGCCAATGTTATGCAAGCAAAAAAGTTGTCACTAAAGCTTTTTTTAATTTCATCATTCCAGATTAGCATTTTTTGTAAAATCAAAAAATAGTAACTAAGTTCATCACAGCAGTCTCTAAGTTAGATAAATACATGATTACAGAGTTATATTACAATATATGTGACAAAGAGAGCCTAGAAGAAAAATAAAATATCAATGGGGTGGAGAAAATCAAACTTGTGATTTCAAGTAAAATGAAGTCATATTTATGGGGATTTGTTTTTAAAGATTAAAAATTAACTTACTATTCTCACAGCTATTTTATTTAATATAGTTTGATGGGGGGAGGGGGATGTTAAAACATTCTAATTATTTTTTAATACAAGTTACTATGTTTTAGAATACAAAAGCCTACATGAGTAAAAAAAACTATCATTAATATCATAAACCGGACAGAACATAAGATGAGAAAATTTGGTACTACTCCATTAGCTGAATTTTTATAATTGAATTTCCTGTAATTGATGTAATATCTAGATTTTAATTTTGTTGTACAGACTTAGTGTCTGCGCAAAAGTTCATCTATTCAGTCATTTAGTGACAAATAATTTTTGTCATACTAATAAATGGATCAAGAAATTAAAAAGTAATTCTCACATGAAAACATTTTCTTTTGGGAAAAAGGCTTTTATTATATTCACAAATCACTAAATATTTCCAAATGAAACTGAAAATACATTTTCAGTCGCAGCATTGGTAGTGTCAAATTAAAAAATTATGAAATACTGAAAAGTAGAAAATAAAACAACCAAATAGCCTATGCTAAGCTGCAGATCAGCTCGCTTTTAATAAAAGCACAAATAATGATGTGACTTGGCTACTATTTAAATAGTAAATTTTGTTTCAAATGTTTTTACAAGTATCAACCCCAAACAAATTTTAAAATAAATATTAGACCCTTTCTAATTTCAACTAATCTGGTCAGTTGCATTTTTACTTTCTCGTATATACGAAGTATAGAGAAAGTATTGTTTTACACCTCACTGATACGGAAAAACATAATTTTGCAATCTTGTCCGTATGTCTGTGTGTGTGTGTGTCTGTGTGTCCGTGTGTAAACATGATTACTTGAGTACCGTTACAGCTAGGTTGATGAAATTTCATATATAAGTATTTTATCAAAATCGTAGATCCGTATCAACTTTTGAGCGATTTTCGATAACCGGAAGTGGTACTTTTCCTACTTTGAATTTTTCAAAAGCCTATAACTTGAGTACTATTTCAGATAGATACATGAAATTTCACATGTAAGTAAAAGATCTAATTCTCTACCTTCTGTTAAATTTTGAGTAATTTCCGTTGACTGGAAGTAGTAATTTACGCTACTTTCGATTTCTCAAAAAACTAATGTAAATTTTAGAAGTACTAATAATATTGCGCACTATTATGCGCTTTTTTATTTGGCGTTCACTTGGTGTGCAATTAATTTGTCTACGAGATTTTATTCTATTTTTAAAACTTTAAGTATTTAAAATGGATTAAAAATCATGTCTATAGCCCGAGTTCCCATCCCCTGTTATTTTATATAAGAATATTCGAGAAAGTTTAGGGGAGATCACTCCCGGTTTATTCATCACATGAACTAAAACTTGTGATGAAGACTTACATTTTTTGCAATGTCCTTCTTTAAGAAATAATACATAATTTAAAATTGAAATCAAGAGAACAACTGCATTTGATCATTAAAAAAAAAATTACAGTTTAAATTAGCTTGATGTTAAAATAAAATTTCATTTTCCATTTTTGCTGAATTGTAAAATTTAATTTTTTAAAACGTTGTTAAGGGAAACATTAAATTACAATTAGACAGGATTTTTATTCTTATATTTAAAACGAGCCGACCCGCTGCGTATCATACACCGCTATTTAGTTGTTTTTTTTTCTACTTTTCAGTAATTTATAATTTGTGAATTCGACAGTACCAATGCTGCCATTGAAAATATTTGCTTAAAAACACTAATTTCAAATAGCTTTACATGCAATAGCTACAGGCCTACAGAACTCAATGTGACTCTGACAGTGTCTTGTTTGTGGAAGAAAAAAATAGGATAATCACTGTTTTAATAAGGGATCTTCCATAAATAATGCTACTCAAGGGGGAGGGGGTGGGAAAACCACAATTTTGTGGCTTGTGATGAGGGGGAGGGGGGGGGGTCAGAGTGTGACGTCATATTTTTAAAAAAAATAATGTTGAAAGTTAATTTTAGCTATAGCATGTTTTAGAAAATTATTTTAAACAGTTGTGATATACATTGATTAATATACCCCATGTTGTTTGAGCTCAGTCAATATTTTAGAAAAAAAAACGATGTTTAAAAAAAAATTTAAATTCAACTTTGAGGTGGGGGGGGGGGGGGTGTGCGCATGTGCATGTTTGTTGGCTGAGGTGTGACATCATTTGCGAGGGTCTGAATTTTATGACGGAGGGGAGAGAGGAGGTAAAAATCGTCAAAAAAGAGTGATTCATTTATAGACGACTCCTAACAGCTATTCTAAAAACATTAATAATGATGTGACTTGGCTATCAAAATGGTTAATTTTGGTTCAAATATCTGACCTTTTCTAATTTCAGCTAATCTGGTTCATTTCATTTTCCATCACATGAACCAAAAGTTTAAAATTACAGTTAATCTAAATCCAGTCTCTTTACCGTTAAAGACTTACATTTTTACAATGTCAATCTTTAAAAGACATAATTTATAATTGAAAACAAGATTACAACTAGATCATTACAGTTTAAATTAGCTTAATGTTGAAATAAAACTTAATTGCCACTTTTGTTACATTGTAAAAATATTTGTTTTGAAACTTGTTAATAAGGTAAACATTAAAATGCAATTAGACAAGACTTTCAATGTTATTTTAGAGTAACATTAACTGCTTTTATTTAAAATATTAGCTATAAATATTAAACAATTAATTAGTAAAGTAATGATGTGAGACTGCTTTAATTGCTATAAATAATACATAAAACATTGGGTTCTAGTCCGAAGAAAATTTCCTAATTTTTTTCCTGGTCTGGTCATATCCCTGTTCATGGTGTAACCTTACTAAAACTATATACTGGTATGACAAAAAATAAAAGCCTCAGTGTTTAATAAGTTGTTCAATTTTCATAATTTTTTCTTGACTTTTTATACAAAAAAAAAATATTTTAGAATTATTTTAAAGAAACAATGCTTGTTTTCTCATTAGCCCAAAGAGGAGAAATATTCAGTTAAGCATAGTAAAAGTGAATGAAACTAATATTCCACCAAGAGAAAATGTGTCTTACAGTAAAGAAACACAGACTATTAATCCAGAACCTATTGAAAAAGATGGTAAGTTTATATTGTCTAATTATATTTTTTTACCAAAGAAGCAAAACATACAATTAAAAGGCACAAATCCAATGTGTTTTCTTTGTTTGTAACAGCCAATAAAAATCACAATTTAAAGATTAGTTTTGACAATCAGTTACATTAAATATATATTTAGTATACATAAAATAATAGCCTGTGACTTTTGAATGCTTTAGTTATAAACTATAATTAATAAAAAGCAAGTTACAATATATTATTTATAGCTGTTGACTTGTGTGTTGCTTAAAAAAGTTTCTTTCAAAAAGTTCATGTATAAAATTATAAATAAAAGTAGCTTATCATTTAAAGTTATTGAAAGCAGATATTTATTACTAAAAAATTCATCATTTTATTTTCATAGCAATATAAACTTGAAAGTTTAACTTATTCTAAATCATTAGCCATAAGCAAGAATGTTTTTAATTGCGCCTCTGCCATCTGAAACCAAATATATTAAACACATTTGTTTGATTGAAAATGCAAGCATATTATTTAAATTTCCTTAAATATGTGTTAAGAAAATTGTGAATTTCTTTGTAATAAGTGTTTTTAATGTGGGGTACGGGTATTACTTCTCATATCAATTTCAAACCAATCCAACTTTTTTTTTGTTAAATGAACTCAGATAAATGCCACCTTCCCCCTTTTGAGTTCAATTTCTATCATGTTACTAAATTGTAAACTTGTGCAGATATATTTGTTTAAAATGTCTCTTGCAAACTAACAGCTGTTATGTACTTATATCATTGGTCATTTAAATGGCAAACATATGTTTATTGTTAAATATGACCAAATTGCATTTATTTTATTTTAACTGATAAGAGTACCCTCTGTTGCATTGACATTTTTAACAAAATCGACAGTTTTCTTAAGTTAGCTAGCTAATCTTCAATAAAGCAAATCTTATTATTTACTCTTATAAAATGTTTTTATAACATGCACATAGGATTACAGCAAATAACTTTGTAAAGTAGACCATACTCTAAACTATCATACTTTTTAAAAAATTTTGTTATTTTTATTGAATATATTTTTGACAGCATTTACACAAATTGATTATACCTCTTGGTTTTACTTTTAGTTTATGAAAAAAAAAATGTTTTTTCATGAATTCTTGTAAATTAATTCTTAAAATCAAGTAGTATTTTAAGATAAACACATATTTTATGCTTTAAAAAAATTGTAACACAATCAGGAGATTTAAGTGTCTCTTAAACTACAGTTTTTAATTTTTAATTTGAATATATCAAGACAGTTATTTTCAAATTGATATGTAAATCATACTTTAAAAGTAAAAAGGTTGTGCTTTGAATAAAATGCTCTTTTTAATAATTTCTTTATTGAAATTAATATTACGTTTTTTGGCTCTTCGTTTATTTTTAAAGGTCTAGATTACTGCTTAAATCTGTTTACTCATGAATTAGCAGATTTTTTTGGCCAAATTCTAAAAAACTATAGAATTAAATATTTTTTTTCACCCACTAGGTAAAAGAAAACGATCTCACTCGCATGGAAGTGAGTAGTTTGTTAATATGTGTTTATCCCAAAAGCTTTGGAATAATTGTTTTTCCAATATAAAATATTAAGAAGTTTACTTTTTAGTTCACATTAATGTAAAAATATTATCCTTTAACACATAAAGTATTTTCTTGTGGATTTAGAAATGTATTTTTAAAGTGTAAATGAAATGTTCAAAGCTTAGATTAAACATCTTATGTTAGGTATAATTTCATTATTGAGAACTAAATCTTCAAATTTAAGTTCTAGTCTAGAAAGGGTTTATATTTTTATGGATAGCTCTAAATTATTTAATTTCTTTTTTTTTTGTAACTGATACAAGTTTAAAGTTAAATTCTAGATGTGTATGACTAGTTGGTGTTGCACTGTTAAGTCTACTGTATTTTAGTTTACTGTAATAGTTTTGCTATGTGCTGAAATTTTATCTTTTACACAGAGTGGATGTATTCATAATACACATGCAATTGCTTTTACATTGTTATGGCAGCTATGCAGCATGAAAATAATGCTTGATTGAATATATTTAAATGTTGTCTTTTATATCTATATCCTCTACTGTTATTTCTAAAAAATACATAGTTTTTTGTCTTAGAAGCTCCTAACCATAAAAATTTTAAAAAGTCTCTCCACTTTATTTGGATTTAAAAAGGCACCAAAGACAATATGCATAAAGTCGGAATTGTGAATGAATTAAGTCAATGAAAATAGGTATTTTTTATTAAAGAAAAGGTACATTTTTTGAACCTTCAAACTTTTCTTGGTTTACAACTTGGTTTGCCCTTAGCCATATACACTTCACATTTGGATTGAATTGTTGCTGCAGACAGTTAAAAAGACAAATGGTCAACCTAAATAAAAACTTTGCTCCTAATGAAGTTTGTTAAACCCATAAACAAACTAGTTTAACTAGGAGGATTAATAGCATTAACCACAATAAAGTGAACCATGTTTAAAATTAAAATTTGTAGAAAATTTTTACAAGAGTTAAGAATTTTTTTTGTTTACAAATTTCATTATAAATTCATTAAAAAATGTCAATAAAAGTAATATATATATATCTATATATATATATCTATATATATCTATCTATATATATATATATATATATATATATATATATATATATATATATATATATATATATATATATATGCTGCATACCTGTGCTCTGCCACGGTGAATCTTTTTTAGATGTACCAACTTGGGAACAGATTAAAGCCAAACACAAATGAAAACACAAACAAAAAAGCGCAACAAATGAAAACGCAAACATAAACACACAAAAAGTATGCAAACGCTAATGCTTATACAACAGGAAAAAACAATCGCAAACACAACGCAACACAAACTCAAATGCCAACACAACCACACAAAAAACTCAAACGCTAACGCAAACCCAACACACAAACACAAAAAACCCAATTGCAACACAAACTCAAATGCAAACACACACAAGCAACACGCAAACACTAACACAAATGCAAACACAAACCCAAAAGCAACACGCAAACACAGACTCAAACGTAAACAGCAGTGATCTCTTATGATAACATTATGACTATTTAGTAATTAGAAGTTTGTTTGAAACAATGTCAAAAAAAAATGCAAATAAGTAGCTTGAAAAAAATTTAAATCTTTTAGATCTGGTGCATGATTGTTGCATTTTTCTGTAATTAAGAAAACTTAAGTTTTACTTCAATAAGAAGATAATTTAATATTTAAATGTGTTTATTTATATTAAAATTGAAATGTTATTATAAGTTTAGATTTCACATCTGAATCTTTGATTGTACTAATTAAAAAATTATATAATTCTTTAAAATCTTTAGATACAAAGTGTTTGGTATGAAATACTTAAATAATAGATACAGTAAAAACTTATGCATATGATTTTTGTGATTGCTATTTTTATGTGTCATTTTATACTTTCTTGCAAATGCTAGTGTATTATTTTGTGATAAAACTAGTGATGTATGTGGCACATTACTGCTTTGGGTATAAAAAACAATAAATACTAATCTAACTATTATCCATGTCTTAACAATTTACCTTTGCCTTCAAGGCCGTGGACCATGGGATTATTACGGTAAGTATTTTGCTGAAATGGTTTAGGTGGGCAGGTGGATCTAATATACTTTAAAATTATTTTCTTTACTTACTTTAAAAGTCAAAATAATTATCATTTCCCTAGTAGCCTACTCAATTTCCAAAATATTGCATTTTGTGGAAACTGCTTTTCTTTAAATATTGAATCAACTGATCTTGTTAAATGCATGAAATTTTTAAAATCTAAAAGTCTTCTCATTTGTAAAGCTTACAAATGTTTTGTTTTCAATACCGTATATCTTATGAATGCACCATCTCATCTTGCAGTTACCAAATAATTTATTATTCCTTAACTCATTTTAAAATTGTTTTGTCTTATTGCAAGAAAATGCTAGCTTTTATTATATTTTAAATGCAAAATGAATATGTAAACTTTGTTTATATCCAGATGTTAGACAGCTGTTAATTGTTTAAAACATTAAAAATATGAGTATTGTAATTTCAAGAATTTAACATCTGATTAAAAATTAATTTAATATGTAGAATGGCACTCTCATAAAATTCATCCTTAGGCAAAAAAAAAAACCTTCAAAATGCTTAAAAGTTGGGTGATTTCGATTATAGTATTTATAGACAACTATTTCTAACTATACTAACTTTTACTAACTATAATAGGAAAATATAAATATTAAATATACTTACTGGAGTTTAAAACATTCTATAAAATGGAAAAGGTGCATGAATAATTAGTCGTTTCCAGATGATAATACTGCATATACAAATAAATTATAAAATGAAAAATAGACTAAAGGTGTTTTGTGATATTGGAAATGTATTGAGAACCCTAGTTAACCCTTTTACTTTACAGTCATGAATATTTTTAAATATTGGTATTTCTACAACTAAAATTGTCATTAATATTAAGCTCAATTAAAAGTTACCTTTCACTATGCCTGCTTGCTTATTTAGATACAAATATTTTTGACTTTCTAAATGTTGTATTTAGCTATGTTTTCAAAATAAGTACACTGCTCCCAGTTTTTCCACATTAGGTTTCAAAAGCTTATGGGATTAAAGTAAATGGAAACAATGATTTTATTTATAATTATCAGTGTATTTCTAATTAACAAATTAATAACCTTCTGTGTGTGTGGTGGGGTGGTTTATTATTATGTTGGTTTTGGTGGCCATTATTACCATGACGACATTAAAAAAGGTTGGTCAAGCGACATCCTAATACTAGTTGAGCATTAATTTAATTCTTTTTTCTGGTATATAATACTAGTTATTTATATGTAACAAAAGAAAGCAAGTTGCCAAATGAGGGCTTAGAACTTCTTGTAAATCGTTTTTTATTTAATGGTGTTTGTGTCATTCTCAAGCATTGCATTTGTTTGGGATACCATCTATACATTTGCTTCTGCTATCTTCCTTACCTCTGTTTGGGCTGCTTGCCTTTGATAGAGACAGTCTCCACATATTTCATTGAGCAGATTACCTTACATTTGCTTAAGTAACTTTACGCATCTGTTAATTTTCAGACTATAGGTTAAGTAAACCAGGAGTGATCTCCCCTAAACTGTCACGAATATTCTTATATAACACTATGAGGGATGGCAACTCAGGATATACACATGATTTTTAATCCATGTTTAATTACTTTAGCTTTTTAAAATAGAATAGAATCTTGTAGAAGAAAGAATTACGCACAGAGTGAATGGCAAAGAATATGTGTATAATAGTGCGGAACGTTAGTACTTTATAAATTCATTCTCGTTTTTTTTTAAATCGGAAATAGCGTAAGTACTACTTGTAAGTACTACTTCCGGTTAGCGGAAATGACTCAAAATTTGACAGAAGGCAGAAAATTAGATCTTTTACTTATATGAAATTTAGTTTATTTATCTGAAACAGTACTCAAGTTTAGGCTTTTGAAAAACTAAAAGTAGAATAAGTCCCACTTCCGGTTATCAAAATTGCTGAAAAGTTAAAACAGAAATACAAATTGGATATAATACTTTTATATGAAATTTCATCAACATAGTTGTAATTGTACTCAAGTTATGGTGTTTACAGACACACATACACACACACACACAGACATACAGTCAAAATTGCAAAACTATGTTTTTCCGACTCAGGGAGGTGTAAAACGTCTAGATTTGTGAAAATCTCGATTTCGATTTTTTGCACCATTGCAATACTTCCTCTATACTTCGTATACGAGAGAGTAAAAAGCTTTAACTATTCATCATGCCCTCAACATGTGTAACTTCTAAGTAATCTTTAAGTAATTCACTTATAACAATATCATCTGCAAGAAATTAATGGGTATACAAATACTATGTCATATGCTCAGAGACAAGTAAATGCAATATTATGCTTCAACTTTGTCTGATTTCTTAGAGGTAAAAAAAACAGAAGGTGGGAAAATGCTAATCTGATACTTTAAAAAACTTTCAATCTGAGTATCTGGCATGGGTGGATGGATGTGTACAGTAGCAGTAGGATAACTCGCTTTCCAAGTAACTGTAAAGTGTACAGCTCATTTTTTTTAATGTTAAGCTTTATTAATAGTTTTAACTGTTATACTTGATAACTGTTAAAGTTACAAATTTAAGCTAAAATTTTACTGTATACTGATTTTATGGTTGACATTTCAAAAATGTTTTCCCTGTATTGTGGTTTGTTTTGTTTTGTTGGCAGCTTTTTTTTTTTGGTAGCTTTGCCTGTGCTGTTACTTATTTGCAACATTTTTAGATCATGTGTGCTTTGATTTTAATAGAACCGATAGCATTAGTGAATATCTAATGAAACACCAGCACAGATTGAGAAATATAGTTTATTAAATTTTTTTCTTTAATTATGTTCTTAATAAACTCTGTTCTTAGACAATATCATTAATCTTCACAATATTTACATCACTTAAGAGTTGAATGACATCAGTGAATTACAAGCTTGCGCTTTGTCTTTTAAAACTGCCTCCATCTACTTCAGTGCATTCTTATGCAAATGCTTCAGTGGTAAAAATATAATCCCAATTTTTTAAAAAAGGTTTCTTCTTAACAATGATAGCAAAATTAGGAATAAGAAAAAAATATTTATATCTGTCTGTCCAATTTTTAGATGTGTGTGTGTTTTTAGTTTCTTTAAAAATATGATCTGCATATTAGACATTTCAAGGTGGTAATTTTCTAATCTATAAGGTGCATATATTCAAAAGCATTATTTATTAAATTCAATGGGGTTTTTAAGTAATGATTTTAAAAGTAGTATTAATGAAGAGTCCCTGAAAGAGAAATCAACTATGTTAAATTGCATGTTTTTATACTGAGATGCATTTAAAGATTTTTTTAAACTTTAAAACTGACATTTTGCTTTTATGCCATTACCCTTTCTCCCATTTTGTAGGCTTTGGGTCCCCAAAATTTGTTCATCCTCATATGGAATGGGATGATGAATTTTTTGATGATTTGGATGAAGGTATGGTGAAGGTGGCAATGTTGTTTATTTTTGTTGACCTTATATTTTTGCCTACCTTGTTTGCAAGGCCTGTTTCTTGAAAAAATGTGTTTAAGTCTCTTTTTAATTTTAAAAAAATATTTATTTTTATATAAAACATAAAAAATATGAATCAGTACGCAAGCAATGGGCCTTTTAAAATAATAATTTGTTCCATTTATAATTAATAGATGTTTTAAAATTATATTAGGTGAGTTAGAGCTACTTCTAAGTTTTAATAGCAATTGTATATTTAAATTTTTTTATAATTGTTGAAATTGAAAATATATTTTAAAATTATTATTTCATTATGAAGTCAAGCTATTCGATGCTAAATCCAGGTATATTGTTGATAAAAAAAGATCAGGGATGTGACTTTTAGGGAGAATCTGATTTTTTTCCCCTTGCAATTTTCCTCTGCTAATTTTAATTTTCTCTGAAGTTTTCCTCTGATTTTCAATTTCTGCTTAATTTATGGTAATTTTTTTTACAAATTTTAGAAATTTGTATAAAAAAATGGCAATGACCTCTACGGAAACAGCCGACATGCATACTCCACAAATTCCTATTAAAATAGAGTATTACACTTGGCCTGCAGTATAAATACTAGTTAAAACAGAAGATATGTTTACACTAGTTCTTACGGTAAATATTAAAACCTAGGTCAATATTCTGAATAAAATGTTGCTGCGCATTAAATGAAAAATACATCTCCAAAGCCTGGTTTCTTTACCGATAAACTTGCATGCTTGTTAATATAACTTTAAGTAAATTTATCTACCAGTATTTGAAAACCATCTGTGTTATGAATGGTATCTCAGTGTATTGCAATGGTATGAAAGTATGTGTGTTGTAGAATGATTTGATATTAATAAAAGATTGAGACTCTGTGATGAGATAAAGATTGTGACGAGATACATAAGGATATAACATTTGACAGTAGTATCTTGTTGCTGGGGGAAGAAGGATAGTTTGCTTCTTGTTTTGTTAGGGTTTGGAAGTGTTTGCCTTGTCCTAGTGAATGTAGTCTTCATATATGTTGTGAAAGTTGTCGTCCATGTTTATCTAGTGGATGTCATGTGCAATAAAGAATGAAATAAAATGATGCGATCTCATCAAGTAATCTATGTTCAACCCCTTCCTCAACTTCACTTCACAACACTAGACTAACCTGCCACTACTTATAACAACGGCCGCTCTTGTGACCTCGCCATGACCCCCAAGTACATATTTGGTACTGCTTGTTTGGGGAAATATAAAAATGATGTCATGGTTAATGTCAAATAGCTATGTTCCTGCTATTATGTATGCTATAGGCCTACTTATTTTGAAGCTAATGTTAACCCACAGTGACCCTGACCATGCCTTGTTTGTGGAAGGAAAATAAGATACCAACTATTTCAAATAACAGTGTACTACTATCCAAAAGCATAAATAACAATGTGGCTTGGCTATCAAAATGGTTAATTTTGGTTCACATGTTTTTACAACTATTAATTCCAAAACACTTTTTAAAATAAATATCAGACCTTTTCTAATTACAGCTAATCTGGTCGATTTCATTTTCCATCACATGAACTAAAACTCATGGTCTGGTCACATCCCTGAAAAGATAGTAATGTATCTTCAATAATGTATATTTGTATTTCTGAGAAAAGAGAGAACAGAAAAGAATTTTTAAGAAGATCTCTGGATTATAAACATCAGTTTGAACTTCAAACAATACCTTTGGAATAACTTTTGATACATTGGTTATTACTTTTCTTCTTGATTAAACTTATAATGAATGAGATATTTAAAACAAAAACCTTGCTTTGAAGCAGTTCTAACTAGCAGTTTAGTTGCATGCTTCCATGAGCTATTTTTGTGTATAAAGTCTTTAATTAATCCATCCTCAGCTTAGTTTCTTTTGTAACTCTTTGTTGTGGTTCTGTTTGTAAATTTAAAACTTTTTAAATTTACGTTTTAAACAAAATTGTATTTAAATACTTCATGGCTGACATTTATTCTGAATGCCTGTTGACTTGTCTTTATCTACTGAGAATTGGATATTGATGTGGCCATTAATATTTTTGAACTATAAGTTGAGTTTGATACAAAATATTTTATCCGGTCTCAATTTTAAATATCTTGTACCCAAAAAATATATTATCCAATATTAGAAAACTTATAATTTTGTTAGTAAATGATTTCACAGAGAAACTACATTTTAGTGTGCTGATTGTAAATAAATACTCAACCATAAGTAATACAATAATACTAACACAAACTATGTAAAAAAAGTAAAGTTGATGGTTTTTCATTTTTTAATTAAGTGAGAAATCAAGTTTTCTATGTTAAAAAAATGAATTTTGCTTATGTTACTAATCTAATAATACTTGTAACCATTAATCTTCCTATTTCTGAAACAAGATTTCTTAACTATTGCATGTGCCTGGATGAATGCATATAAAATTGGATACATTATAAACAAGTTTTTTACCTAGACCCCTTTACTGTTCTGTATTTTCCACCACTTAGATCTAGTAATATAATCATTTTAAAAAAAATATGTAAGGGAAATTTAAACAAAAAGAAGTGGTCAAAGTTACACTTCAGTGTATGCATGTGTTTACTTGCAACGAAAAGTATAATTGTAGATTTGAATTATTTTTTTTATTAACATTTTATTACACTTTTCTAAAATGTTTCCTTTAACCATATTCTTAGATTATTACAAACAATAAATATTTTGAAGTTACCAAATTCAATCTAAAGATTTCTCAATCATGTATTAATGATTTTAGTAGTTGCATGAATCACACCACTAAACCAGTCTATTATTAGTAGTACAACTTTTGTGAGTAAGTTGTCCATTCTGCTTTTTATTAATGCTATTATTTTAATTTCCACTTTTTTTTTAAATTTAAAATTTGTGCAAATTTTGATATGAGAAAAGTGCTTGAATAGGCACTTGCTTTCATCAGAAACAACTTATTAGAAATTGTTGGTTGCTGTGTTTAAAAACATACGGAAAGTTTTTTTAAGAGCACGTAATAATAAGTATATTTTGAAATTTTTTGATACTTATTTTATTTTAAAACTATATTTATGACATAATTAGTATATAAAAATAATAACCTAAAATGTAAAGTTTCAGAGAAATACCATCCAACGCGTATATCTATTTACTATTTAATAATTATTTCTTAATAAATGACATTGCATTAGATATTCAAGTAATTTGTTACTATTGGCTTAACTTAAAAACTGGGCTCAAAATTTTTTGAGCATATATTTATAAGACTAAAACAAATGAGTGAGATGTCATTAATATAAAAAAAATGAATTACACTTGAAAGATTGAAAAATTACTGTTGTTGTTATTTACCTTTAAGTTTTCAAACAATTGGTTTTTAAATAATCCAACAAGCAATGAAACATAGTCCTATTTAACAGCATGTAAATATTTACTATGAATTGTTTAATGGTTAATTATGAAGTAAATAGAGGATTAAAAATTGATGCAAAATAATAGAATTGGAAATCCACAGTTGGATGGTAAAAAGGTAGATTTTTAGCATTTAAAAATAATAAAACAATCATTTTTTGCAAAGCACGGCTCATCAGTATTGCAAGTAATAGTATTTTAAAAACATGTTTATATCTAGGTTGTATTATCGATCAAGACATTAGTAACTTGAGGTGGTGCATTTATTAAGCTGAGAAATGATAAATACACACATATATGTATATATACATGTATGTATGTGTGTATATATATATATATATATGTATATACATAGCATGTTATATATATATGTATATATATTATATATCAAACATTTTTTTAGCTTTTTTATACTGATAATAAATCATTGCGCACATTTTTATTAAGTATTGTAGTTTATCATTCTTTTCCTTGATGTATAGTATTGTATAGTTCTTTTTGTTTTTTCCTTAATATATGTTGTGTGTCAGAAGTAAATTAAAGAGTATCATTTAACTTATAGGTCATAGAAATATTTGACGCAAAGGTTTTATGTTTCAAAACATGATCTACACTTCTTGTGTATCTGTCCTTCATTAGTATTTGAAAATCATTAAACGAGAATATGAAAGATATTATGTGACCTAACTCTATCAGTGTTAGCTGAATCCTTATTTTGCATGTCAGGCAAACAGAGACATAGTATTGGGAAGTTGTTCATTTTGATAATATTTATTTATCTTAGATTGGATAATAATTATTTTAAAAATGTAAAACTATATGACAATTAAACTGGAAAATGGTCTTGATAACTTTCACAATTTGTTTCTTAATCACTTTTAGATCATTGTTGACAATTTAGATTTTTTTTAAATATATCATTCAGCACATCAGGTCTTTGCTAGAGCTCATATCTGTACATTTTACCTGACTTACCATTGTATTTTGGATTTTTCTTTTATACACACTGAACTTTATTCTAAGAATTTTAAGATAATTAAATAAGATGATTTTTATTTATTTAGTTTATAGACTGTTTCAAGATAATATGATCCACAAATTTTACTGACTGTATCCCGGCCTATTAATCAGTTCCTTTGTGGCATAATTGTTTTTTGCTATTTTAAGTACGCCTGGCATTCTGGAAGAACATTTAGATATCATGTGCAGTAAAATATCCTAGGATACAGTTTTTAAATGTTTTCTTTGTGGGAATGTTGGAATATTATGTATTTTAAATGGGGTTTTTTTTTGGTTGTGATTTACATTCTGCTCATCTGGTACCATTTTTGTTTGGGATTTTTTTTTAAATAAGTGACCCATTCTTTTAATTTCTTATATAGCTTGTCTCATTTAAAAAATAATTTTATTGGATCAGCAACCTTTTGCTGCTAAAATTTTAAAATTGAATTAAATTTTTTAATAAATTCTTTTAAAAATATGTAAATATGTTTTTTTAAATTAGAAAAACAACAGAGCCATCCTTTTTATAAGCAACATACATTCCAACATAATAATAATTATATAATATATATCTGTAAGCATAAAAATGTATATTTAAAAATAATACAGAGTTGTTTTTTGGGCCACTGCACGTAAAAGAATTGTGTAGCCTGTACATTTTACTTTACTACAATCAGTGCTAGATGGGCTGATAGATTCAAGGGAGGGAACTGAATTCAAGACTTCTATGTGGCGCATTTCCAGGCTCACAACTTGACAACTTCAAACAAGCAGATAAACCTTTTATAAAATTGCACACACACATACAAGTATATTCAAAGTACTTACTTATATAACAGGTTTGAAACCGGATATAAAAATAAGTTTTTAACGTAAATGTTTGTACTTATTTGATTTTTAATGCAAGTGCATGCTTAGAGCCTTTTTTATACTGTACAAACTTTGTTTATTGAGAGATATTAGCTTTAATAATTACGTAATTCACACAATGATTTACTTCATAAAAATAACATTGTGGGTTTTTTTTTATTTGTTAATTTTAAATTCTTATAACCAAACACAACACCATTAAAACATATGTAACAAAAATCACATTTATATAAATTCAACACTCACTATAAAGTGCTGTTATAAAAACTTGAGCAAAATGTTTTAACTACTTCCCTTGGCAGTTACCAAACAAACAAAAAATATTTTTTTTAAATATTGTATATAATCAGCCTTGTTATTACAAAATGGGGAAGAGCTAATGAACCAATTTACTAGTAGCATGCCACTACCTCTTGTTTTTATATATTTAAATTGTTGTAATTGATCAGTATTGACGAAAAAGTACTCTTTATTATCTATGCATTCATTATCTTTTAGCTTAAAAATCTTACTGTCTTAGAGTCATAAAAAATATTATGTTAATTTTCACTATAAAGGGACTTTTTAAACTATCACCTTTTATTTATTTATTTTTCCGAATATTTTATATTATAACTGGCATTTGGAAAGTATGAAAAATGAGTTATAGAAAATGGCAGAAAAATTGTATGAGCAATTTCTACAGCTTAAAAACTTTTTTTAAATAATTAAAATTTGTGTTATGGTATATATGCCTAATGAAAAATATGAAAAAGAAAAACATTGGCAGAGAATAGTTCCAGTCTATGAGATATGTCTTGTAAAATTAACCTTTCCTAGTAATTCCTATCATATGATTGTTGATAAGAAATTGTTACACATTTTTAGAATTAGTTATTGAGCAGCTGAAAGAAATTATTAACATATCAGTTTTGGTTTATGACAATGCGGACCATACAGATGATGATACAGATTCTCTGGATGTTAGTGCAGACACAGCACATCTGCCAAATGCTGCTCACCGGATGCCACGTGTTGAGATGGTTGCTCCTGCAAGTTCAGAGGGGGAGAAAAAAGATGAGATTGTGCAAAGTAAGAAAGTTCATTTTCATTTATTTTTTTATTAACAATTAAAAATAATATACTTGCCACTAAATTTTTAAAAAAAGCTAATGATTTCCCACATAGAAAAATATAACATGTGTAATTTAACCTGTATTTTGCTTATTAATGTATGTGAATGTTAAAATACATTTTATTTATTCCAGTGAATTGAATTTATTTTTAAAAATGTGTTTTAATTATAATTATTTTGTTTTAGTGAAGCCTTACAAAGGAATATACATTATTAAACATTTGACTTAGCTCAAACCTTAAGTTCATTTATCAATTTATTCTGTAGAGTTTAAACATTTCTTTTCATTAATATTGCTATTAGTTACTTAATTTTAGAATGAACCAGCAAATGTCAATTTCAATAAATTAAAAATATTACTTGAAAAATCCTGAAGTTTCATTTGTTTTCATACACTAACAATGACATTGCATTTAAGAAGTAGGCTATAATAAAACTAGAACATTTTATGAACTTTTGTTTGACAATCTCATTTGTCTTGACATACATGTAAAATGAAGTTTATTTTTGTTATTAAATTGTCTTAGGCTCAATTAGAGAACTCAGTGAAGAGGAAAAAAAACAGATCATGATGTCTGAAGATTACCAACTGAGTGTTACCAGGGCTGCACGTGTAATGCAACGTCTGCTTGCTGTAAATGATAGTGGACTAACAATAGATTATAGTGGAGGTGATAATGAGGGTAAAGATGAGTAAGTGAGGACATTTTTCTTAAAGCACAGTAACCTTGTAATAGAATATTTGTTTACCTCAAATCACTTTGATATTTTCATTCCAATTATTCAGTTTTTAAAATTTAACGTTGAATGATGTTAAAATATTTAATAAATTTAAGTACCAAGAATTTAAATTTTAATGTTATTCACTTAATATGGTGATTTTCATTATAATTTAAATTAATCGCATAAATATATAATTACTTGGATCATTTTGTTTAGTGATGCGCTTGCTGGGGAAAGATTAAAACTGCAATTAGAGTTCTTTGATGAGCGTTGGTCAAGGCGTAGAACAATTACCAGTATGGATTGGTCACCACAGGTTGTATGAATTTATTTCAATATGTGCCTTTTTTTTTTAATTTATCACGTTTTACTAGCAAGGAAAAGAGTATAATTGTTTGTGTTATGTTGTGTTATTTTAACCCTTTGAGCCAGACAAGCCGGAAAACCGGCTTCAAAATTAGGCATGTATGTCCAAACAAAAAGCCAATTTTTCGGCCCGATGATCTAGCATCATAGTCCTAGGGGCAGGTATATCTTCTTATTAAATATAATTTGCGGTGTAATGAATAAAAAGGGCACATGTCTATTTAGTGCAAGATTATGATTCTAAAAACAGATTTTGGGGAAAGTTGAAAGTAAAAGTGTTTGCATTTTGTAAAATACATTGTCAACACACAAAAAATCTGTTATTATATATTATTTTATTATTCAGTTTATAATTATTATTATAATAACAGTAAATAGGTAAGTTGCTCTAGTTTTGTCATGATGCTTAGTTAGTATATAAAACCATTATTGGTATATAAATATTTCATTAGTGCAAACTTTTGTTGTACAAATAATTTTTTTTAAGCAATGCCGCCAAAACGGCAAACTGAGTCACAGCCACTGACTGTGTTCTTTTTATATACATTGTTATGTTCATACATTGTAAAAAAAAAAAAAGAATTTCAGAATCTTGCTGAATTGTTGTTTGATCCTGAGCCTGGATACCAAATTTGGCTTGATATTCTCAAACGATTCCAAAGTTGTAGGCTTTTGAAGAAATCCAAAACGGCCACCATCTTGGATTTTAAAAAAACAAAGAATTTCCGAATCTTGATGAATTGTTGTTTGCTACTGAGCCTTGATATCAAATGTGGCTTGATTAGGCAAAGCTAGAAGCAGATAAGTGAAAATTGGTTTGGGCCTGGGAGCTCAGAAAATGGGAGAAATTAGGCCACGGAGGCCCTGCTCTAAGAGATAAGAGCATTTTGTTATTAGACAAGATTTTGGTCTAGATTTAACTTATTAAACATAATAATAATAAAAATACAAATAGAAATGAAATTTCATAAAATGATTAGTATGTAGTACTACATAGTTTAATAAACTACTGAAAAAAGGTAGTAAGTAAAAACCTGTTTTGAAATGTTATATAGGGGATGGCGTGGTCGAGTCTGTAAAGCTCAAGCTTGCTCAACCGAAAAGTTTCGAGTTCGAACCCTCGGGCAGATGAGGCTCGTTAGCTGGGGACAGCCACTCTTCTAGGAGAGACAACTCCAAAATCAAACAACTGCTGTCTTGTAGTTTGTTCTTGGTTGGACAAAGGCTATGGAAGCAAATCCAAAAAGAAAAGCAGGCTGAAATCGGAGTCAATGGCGCAAAACCTGTTGACACTTATCCATAATTGTGATGGAGGCTTGGTCGAGTCGGCAAAATCTCATGGTTGATAAATTCGAAGAAAAAAAAGTCTCGAGTTCAAGCCCTCTGGCAGATAAGGCTCGATACCTTCCAACACTAAAAATTAAGCATGAAGAAGAAAGAAGAAGAAATATTTATTATATAATGTCGAGTTATTTTAACACTCAAAAAGGTTCTTAAAATGTTTTACTGTTGATTTGTATACACATTTACTTGCATTTATGATTGTTAGGCCTAAAAAAAATCACCTAAAATATATTTTAATTTTTAATTTTTTTATTAATTTACAGTATCCAGAGTTGTTGCTTGCTTCTTATAATGCTAATGAGGATGCACCAAATGATCCAGATGGTGTTGCTCTAATCTGGAATTTAAAATTCAAAAATATGGCACCAGAATACATTTTTCATTGTCAAGTGAGTTGTAAAAATATTTTCAAGCTTTAAGGACGCGGGATGGGAGATCATTAAAATGTTGCTAATCTGGATTGCTCAGTATTCAAACTGAAATAAAGTAGGCATGATCTCCCTTAAACTTTTTCCTATATTCTTTTATAACAGTAAGGGGTTGGCACTTTCAGTGCAATTGGACTTCATAAATGTTTTTAATACTTACATTATTTTTCAATAGAAAAGAGAATTTCGCACCAAAATGAATGCAAACAATGTTTGCATAATTCAGTGGAAAATTAGTACTTTTTAAAGGAAATATAGATTACTTTTTAAAAAGTTATTTAAAAATCACATTTTATTTGACATTGCATTTTCACACAGTCTTAATTGGTCTTAATTAAAAATTGGTTACAATTGTAATAATTCTAGAAAATTTTAATTTACTAACTCAAGAACTTATAATTGCATATATTTAATAAATATTTTTGATCACATATTTTATTTCCAGTCTTCAGTAATGTCAACATGTTTTGCCCAGTTTCACCCTAACCTTGTTATTGGTGGCACATATTCAGGACGAATAGTGCTATGGGACAACAGGGTGAACAAACGTACCCCAGTACAGCGTACTCCTCTTTCTGCCTCATCACATACAGTAAGTATATGTTGTTATAAATAGAGCAACAGATTTTTCAGGTGTTAATACAATTTCACTCAATCTAACAATAGCTTGTCAAAACAGGCAAGTTTCATCTTCAGGGATAGAACTTTTCCAAATTTCTGCTAATTCAAAAAATTTTCCTTATTTGAATATTCATTTCAAATTTTTCCACTGCTAATTTTCAGTTACTTACTTACATATTTTTACCCAAAAAGGTTATTAAAAATGTATTCTAAAATGTTGCCATTCTATTAAGAAAATGCGTATCTCCTCAGCCTGATTTTTTTACCACTCATCTTGCATGCTTGGTAGTAAAGCATTTGTTTTAAAAACCCAATCTAAATGATAATATCAATTTATTTTTAATCATAAAATACTGTTTTTAAAAACTTAAATATCAAGTTATTATTTTTTTAAATTTTGAAATTCAGAATTACTAAAAAGTAAAAAATAAACAACTGTAAAAACCTACATATTGTTATTAATTTTAAGCTTTTAAATACATGAGAATCAAAGCACTGATTGCTCATAAAATTTCTTACACATTTTGTTGTTTCAGTGCATTAAAAAGCTTGTTATTTTAATTTTTTAATTTATTTTCACAGAATAATTAGGTTAGAAAATAAATAAGTCATATACTCTTTGCTTAGTCTATGACACAAAAAATGTACTAAATACAGTTCAAGTAAAAATCAATTTTGCAGCATCCGGTGTACTGTGTAAATGTTGTGGGTACTCAGAACGCCCACAACTTAATTAGTGTGTCAACTGATGGAAAATTATGCTCTTGGAGTTTGGATATGCTTTCTCAACCACAGGCAAGTACAAACCTTTTTTTTTATGTTAAATACTTATAACAGGGTTCATGGAATTGGGAAGTTGTAAAAAATATGGAATTTTGAAAATAGAATTTCAGACTTTTAAAAAGTCTGTAATTTAATTTTAGAAAAAAAACTTTTCCAAAATAACTGTCACTTAAATGTCACTTAAGGCCTGATCCCACCACTGAAATGGTGATGTCACAAAATTCCAATATCTTACCCCCAACTCATTATTGAAATTAAAATGAAAATTAACATTTGTTTAGTGTCTTTATTTTTAAGAAGTACAAAAAGGCTGCTATGTTACATTTCTTCAACCCCTTTTACCTTCTCCTATATACAAATTATAGAGAAAGTCTTGTAATCTTTAAAAAACAAATTGAGATTTGTGCAGATCTCGACGTTTTACACCTCCCTGAGTCAGAAAAACATAGTTTTCCAATCTTGTCCGTATGTCTGTGTATGTGTGTGTGTGTCTGTAAACACAATAACTTGAGTACCATTACAGCTAGATTGATAAAATTTCAAATATAAGTATCATATCAAAATCATAGATCCGTATCAACTTTTGAGCAACTTCCGATAACCGGAAGTGGTACTTTTTCTTCTTTGAATTTTTCAAAAGCCTATAACTAGAGTACTATTTCAGATAGATAAATGAAATTTCACATGTAAGTAAAAGATCTAATTCTCTACCTTCTTTCAAATTTTGAATAATTTCCATTGACCGGAAGTAGTAATTACGCTATTTCCGATTTCTCAAAAAACGAATGTAAATTTATAAAGTACTAGTAATATTCCGCACTATTATGCATATTTCACTTGGTGTGCAATTCTTTTTTCTATGAGATTTTATTCTATTTTAAAAAGTTTTAAGTATTTAAAATGGATTAAAAATCATGTCTATATCCAGAGTTCCCACTCCCTGTTGTTTTATATAAGAATATTCAAGAAAGTTTAGGGGAGATCACTCTCGGTTTATTACCCTTACTCAACGTCACAAAAGTCTGCCAAAATCCCTCCCCACTTTATATGACATCAATAGACAACCATCATGCATGCAATTTTGCTAGTCTGATGTGTAAATGTTTTGTTATAATATAATAGATCATTCAGCAATGCTTATGTACACTTTTTATTGGTTTTGTATTTGTCACCATCATTTTTCTCTATATAAAAGTACTAGCGTACCCGTCCCCCGTGCGTTGCCGCGGGGATAGAAGTAAGTTTGATGAAATGTATTAGAAGGATTTCAGCAACGCTTTACCAATCATATGTTCTAAGACACGTGACCGTCTTTTCTAAAAGTGAGTTATTTAAATGTAAACAATGCCTGCGCTTGGATCATAAATATCGGGACACGGGTTTACCTACACTACCGCATGAAAACATTGAATGTACATTAATCACTCCCCGAAATAATATGGTAGAACACACTTCGGTGACCGCCTATGTGTCAGAGACGTAGAGGGGCGCTCTCAGGGCCCCCACCCCCCGATTACACTACCGTATAGGCGCGGCTTACGACCCCTGGCTCCTTAAAACTAACAGGCGCCATCGTGCCAAATAGTATCCTGTTAATAATGATGCTGATTTCGTCATTCGCTAAAGTGACACAAATGAACAGGATTTTTTTCTTTAACACGTAAAAATAGTATTTGACGTGTTTTAAACATCAGTGTGACTGATCAATATGCTAGCGTTACTAATGGTCTATTATTAGATGTTCGATCTCAATTTCTGACTGGATTGTCTAATAATAGATGCTTATTGCATCATTCGCAAAGTGACGAAACTCTACAGTAGGCTCCTCATATTCAAAAAGTTATTTTTTCATCTTTGGCAAGGTGACGAAACTGTACAGAAGGATTTCCTCGCGTTACAAAGTTATTTTTAGAAGCCTGTTGTAGTTTTACTGCTGAATATAGTAGTACCCCTTACTCGCTATGCAGGACGCTCGATTAACGGATGCCAAGTGCCAACATTGTCGCTCTAAAACTCTGGGCGCCAAACCGTGTATTGACGAAAGTTGTACCCTATATGGCGCTGCCCATAAGAAACTTTAGTTTTCTTTTTCGCAGAAAAATTCTCGGGAGTATTCTCATCTACTCCCAAAAGTTTCATGGCATATACCGTGTATAGAGAGAAAAAATCCCCCCCCCCCCCCCCCCCCCCCGGCGCCGCCCTTGCAGTATTAAACAATATTTTTTTTGCAGAACCCTACCATTGAGTGATCTAATTATCTCCCCAAAGTTTCATGGTACACAGATGAATGGTGTGAAACCGAAATAGACTTTTATTTTTATATACCGTATATAGAGAAAAATCGGACCCTCCCGTGGCGCCGCCCTTGCGAAATTAAAAATGATTTTTTTTTTTTACAGAACCCTTCCCTGGGGTGTTCTAATCAACTTCCCAAAGTTTGATGGCTATCAGATGAAAGGTGTAAAACTGGAATAGACTTTTATTTTTATATACCGTATATAGAGAAAAATCGGATCCTCCGTGGCGCCGCCCTTGCGAAATTAAAAAAAAATTTTTTTTAAACCCTTCCCTAGAGTGGTATAATGAACTCCCCAAAGTCTCCTGGCTATCAGATGACTGATGCCAAACCAAAATCGACTTTTATTTTTATATACGGTATATAGAGAAAAACAAATCGCGCCCTGCCGGGCCGCCACCCCTACGAATTTAAAAATGGTTTTTGCACAAAAACCTCCCCAGGAGTATTCTCAACATCTTTCCAAAGTTTCATGGCGATCGTGTGAACGGTGTCACTGCAATTCACTTTTATTATTTTTATATACCGTATATAGAGAAAAACAAATCGCGCCCTGCCGGGGCGCCACCCCTGCGAATTTGAAATTTTTTTTCCGCAGAAACCTCCCCAGGAATATTTTCAACAACTTCCCAAAGTTTCACGGCGATGTGATGAGAGGTGTAGTAATGCATAAAGGACAAACAGACACACAGACAGACACACATACATTGCTTTTTATATATATATATAGATAGATAGATAGATATAGGTGAGGGTTAATTTTCTTAAATTGTGAAATTTTTAAAATGTTTATATTGAATACAATTAAAATAACCTTCAGTATTATTTTAGAATAAAAATAAATATACATCTCAAAATATTAATCAGTACAATATTGGCATAAAAGTGCTCTAATGCAATATGATATTAGAGCTGCTAATTTAATAACCTATTGAGCCTGATCTGAAAAAATTTCCTAATTATTTTTCATGTTATGCTTCGATAAGCACTGTTCTTTCTATGGCATTCTTAATTAGTCTATTTAATATTTAGAAATGGCTGTTTGATAAGCCTATTTGGCTTTAAAAAAGTGGTCTTTAAAAACTATTTAAGTCTTAAAATGGTATTATTTCAGAAATACTGAGATATTAGTCTTTAACACTTTAAAACTTTGGCGGGGTAGGCAGCCCTAGAAAAATAATTTTCTGACATTTGGAAAAAGAAATTTAAAGATAAATGTTAACTCCATAAATGTCATTATAGTGTAAGTAAAACGAGAGTATAAATTTGCACCATTTTATAAACAGTTGCTAAATCGTTATTATCTGTATAAAATGTGGAGTTTTTTTTTAAATTCTGGAATTTTTTTTCAAAAAGTTAAGTGAACCCTGTTATAAAAAATTCTCCTTTTAATTGTTTCTTTTTATTAGATTTTACTAAATGTAGTTTTTTTTTACCCTTTTATTTCAGTAGAATAATTTCTGAGTATAATTCTTACTTTAATAACAGTACATTTTTCATTCATATTAGGATAGCATGGAGCTGCAGTCAAAACAAAACAAACCAGTTGCTGCCACATGCTTTAGTTTCTTGTCTGGAGATGCAAATAATTTTATTGTTGGTTCAGAAGAATGTGTTGCTTACTCTGCATGTAGACATGGGAGGTAATACTTGTCAAATGAAATCGTTGTTACAAAATGTTTTTTTTTATTTACTTTTTTTACTGTGAAATCAAATTTAATATATAGATCTAGTAGCCTATTACACTTTAAGTTTTTCAGTTGCACCATAGTAAGATATATACTAGATATGTAACATAGGAAATGCGATGGCTTCTGTTAGCCTTCTACATTTAAAGTATTGTTTTCAGCAGAACAGGTTTGTGATTCTGATTTGTGTTCCATTTTTGAACTGTTGCTTGTGTAATAACAGTTTAGTATCTTTCTATCCATTTACCCATTTTTACAAATTTTATTCAACTTGCTTTCTCTGTCCATCTATCTGTCTGGACAGAAACTAATGAGCGAAATTTTGACCTCTTCTAACCGACTAATTTCTCTGAAATTTGGCATGTGACAGTGCAAGCTGACATCAAATTTGACTTAAGTAGATGCTTAATTAATTTTTAAAGAATTAATAAAAATTTCATGTATAATAATTTCATGTATAAAGTACTATTTGCGCGCAGATTTTTCCTGTTCAGTTGGTGGGCAATTGAATTTAGTCATGCAACTCTATTGTATTAACATTTTTAAAGAACTGAAGAAACATTCATAAAAAAAGGTTTTAACAATGTTTTATATAATCATGCACTAAAAATGAGAAAATTAATGATTTTCTTTAAATATATAATTATGCACTATTATTTAAAGAACTATTTATGCAACCTTTCATGTTAGGTATTTTTACAATTTTTATAAACTATTTTCCTTTTGAAATTTCAGCAAAGCTGGTATCAATGATCTTTTTGAAGGTCACCAGGGACCAATAACTAGCATTGACACACACAAGGTACCAGGACAAATAGATTTCTCTCCATATTTTCTGACATCTTCATTTGATTGGACTATCAAACTTTGGAGTATGAAGGTAAATGTTATCAAATGTTTGCTTTATGTTGCAAATTAGAGATCTCCTTTCAATGGTTATTCCAAGAAATAATTATTAGCCACTACTGTATATCCTTGAAATTAAATGATAGTGGGTCTGATGATTCTTTTTTTAAGTAACAGTATGTTAAAACAAATGTAATACCCGTTATCATTTTTCATTATATGTCAGAAAAATTTCACAAGTAAATGACCTAAAAGACTGCAGCTTTTACAAGATTAACACACCAAATGTTCAACTGCAAAGACATTTAGAAAAAATGCTGCGGTGTCAATAATTACTGTTTATTTTTGTGCTTTTTTCCAGCAACCTTACTACATACATTCTTTTGAAGACAATAATGATTATGTGTATGATGTGAGGTGGTCCCCTGTTCACCCAGCACTTTTTGCCAGTGTTGATGGAGAAGGTCGGCTTGATTTGTGGAATTTGAATAGTGAAACCGAGGTTAGTGACCAATCTAATTTTTAAATGGAATAGGACTGACTCATCTATATTGAAATTATTGTGAAATATTTTATTTTATTATATGCTAGTGTGCCCGTCCTTGCACGTTGCCGTGGGGTTTAAAAAGTCCCAGGATAGCCCGGGGCAAATCGCACCTTACCTGGGCGCGGTCTGACGCACCTGATTCAATTTATTGAATGACTATAATACTACTTCTTTTCCATATTCCATCACACTCTTTAAAACTAACATATGCGCCATAGCACTACCTGGATAGCCCAGGGTGTCAAATTGCACCCTGTCAGGCGCCGGCAAATGCGCGTGATTCAGTTTAGTTAATGACTTAATACCCCATCTTATTCATAGTCTATCGTACTTTTTTAAAACATCCAGGTGCCATAGCTCTCACAGGATGACCCAAGGGGCCAAATAGTACCCTGCCTGGGCGCCGCCTGTGCAAAATTGAAATTTTTTCCGCAGAACCTCTCCATGTGTATTCTCAACAACTTACCAGTTTCATGCCGATCGGATGAAAGGTGTAGTAATGCGTAAGAGACACAGACACACATACATTGCTTTATATATATATATATATATATATATATATATATATATATATATATATATATATATATATATATATAAAGTTCCCTTTTCAAACCTGACAGTCTAGGGCAAGTGAAGTAGAGTTCACTTGTTTCTGTGACCTTGGTATATGAAGAGATAGTGTGGGCAGCATTATGCCCAGCCGCCTTTACTTTCCCTAACGTGAGTTAGGTACCCATCCGAGTTGGGTGGGCTCAGGGACGGTCTACTGACTTGAACCTGGAATCAATTTAGAGACTTATGGTTTAGCAGTCCAGCTCTCTACCACTAGACCACTCTGTCCCATACTTTATATATATATATATATATATATATATAGATTGTTTTAAAAAATATAATTTATCAGTAAATGAATTAATTGAACATTACTTATAGTCAATTACTATTAATAAATGTTGTTCATCAGATGAAAGGTGTAGCAATGCATAAAAGACGATTAAAATCAGACGAAATATATTAGGAGCATTTTATCAATGCTTTACTAATCCTATATTCTTGGACAGGTGACCTTGTGTTCTAAAACTGAGTTATTTAAATGTAAACAATGCCTGCGCTTGGATCATAATTATCAGGGCATGGGTTTACCTACACTACCGCCTAAAAAAGCCCAGGGTGCCAAATCACACCCTGCTAGGGTACTGGTTAACGCACCTGATTCAATTTAGTGAATGACTATAACACAGCATCTTATCCATAGTCTATCTCACTGTTAAAATGAACGTAGGCGCGGGCACTAAATCGCACCATGCCGGGGGCAGCTTGTGCAAAATTGAAGGTATTCCACCAAAAACCTTTTTTGGAGTATTCTCAACATTTTCCCAAAGTTTCATGGCACTCGGATGAACGGTGCCAAACTCTATCAGACTTTTAATTTTCATACACCGTATATTGAGAAAAATCGCACCCTCCCGGGGTCGCCGCCCATGCGAAATTAAAAAAAGATATTTTTTTGCAGAACCCTTCCCTGGAGTGTTCTAATCAACTCCCAAAAGTTTCACGGTGATCGGATGAACGCTGTCAAACTGCAATTGACTTTTATTTTTATATACCGTATATAGAGAAGAGAATTTGCGTCCTTTTAGGACGCCACCCCAGGGAATTCGAATTTTTTTTTTTTTAAAAACCTACCCAAAAGTTTTCTCAACAACTCCCAAAGTTTCATGCCGATTGGATGAAAGGTGTAGTAATGTATAAAAGACAAACTCACACACAAACATAGCTTTTTATATATATAGATTATTTTGAGACTGAAAGTGCATATTTTCCTAATACACGTGATGCATTGCCATTCATCACATTTCTCAAATGTGTAACACTTTGCAGTCATCTTCTTGATAATTCTTGTGATTATTGGCTTTGTGATACAAAATTCTAATTCATGTGTATTGGTCATTTTAGTAACAGTGTTGGGTCATGAGGTTTTAACACTATAGACCTCACATTGAGGCTGGGATTATAAACCATCCAACCACACCAAGGATCTGTGGGGGAAGAAATGAAAAGAAATTTCGTATAAAAAGTGACAAGTTGAAAGCCATCCTTGTTGATTTTGTTTCATTTTGTGGCTGAAAATTTAATTTAAAAAAAATTATTATTTCCATCTAAAATGGGAAGTTACATTGTGATTTGATGGTATGAAACAAGCATGTCACCATGATTTTTCTCTGAGCATCAGAAACAGAATAGAAGCCCCTCAATATGGACAGTTAAAATAATTATGGTTCCATTAGATGCATGTCGTAAATTTAACTACACATGGATCCACATGTACCCAGGTTAGTAGGGTAATGGGCAGTTGTGCTGATCATGGTATTCATTGGACAGGATAAAGGGGGGGGGGGGTTGTGCTGTTTTATAGCCCCTGGGGTGGACCAATCATGTTGGCGGCCACCTAATAATTTCTGACTAGATAGCCTGGTAGGTCAGAGGATGTTGCAAGAACTATTGCCAGCAGATAAATAGGTGGGTGAGAGAGTGGATCAAAGGGGGGGGGGGGGGGCATCACTCAAATCTGTTCACATATCAGGTTCTTTTTACTTGTCAAAATTTTAAATATTTTGTGTGTCCTTTCCCCCCCCCCCCCCCCCCCAAGATATTTTATACAAGATGTTACATACTCTTGTTAGGTTCCGACGGCATCTATTACAATTGATGGTCGACCTGCATTGAATCAGTGTAGATGGCACCAAACAGGTCATCACATTAGTGTTGGAGATAACAATGGACGAATACATATCTATGATGTTGGGGAGGTGAGAAGTTTTAAATATGTTGTCTTTTCAAATTATTGTGTTGTTTTTGTTTTTTTTTTAATTTTGTTAACTGCTTTTCATAATTAAAAAATAAACTCACCAGCACATTGCTAACCCAAAGCCAGATGAGTGGTCTAATTTTGTACATACACAACAAGAACTGAAACAGCATGCTGCAGAACGAGAAGAAGATTCAACTTTAGCTGGTTCTGGAGCACCAATAAGATAGAATGCTACATCTGTGTTTTATTTAGAAATTGGGATTAGGTGTTTCTTAAATATTATAAATTGTAATTTCAAGAACTGTGCTGTGGTTTTTTTTTTCAAATAAAGATATAAATATACTTTCACTCTTTAAATGTTTGTATTACTGGTAATTAATTTTTACTAGCAATAATAATTTTTGTGAATTCAAAATTCCTGATTCATTGATTTATACACCCTTCCCCTCCATCTCAATTTTTTTGGATCCAGTTATAATTGTTATACTTTTATTTGTGTATTAATATTTATTTTCTGTAGATTTTTAAATCTGATAAAAGTTGGCTTTAGTCATTCTTGTAATGTTCACTTCAAATAAACTTGATTAACTTTGAGATTTCTTTTCTTTTTATTCAGCATGTCCCAAGATTATTTTATTTAACCACATCATCACAAATATGATAGAGTAAACATGAGATTCACTTCAAACGTTTATCTGACAATATTGTATCATTAACATAATTGCCTACGATGTAACATTGCTATTCTGCATGTATATATTTTTACTCTAAATGAGCCACTGCTAGGTGAGATTAAAAATGTTAATACATGTTGCATAGGAATGATAAGACTGCAATTTTGGAAGTGGTTGATTTTTAAAGCAATGTTTTGTAAAAATTGGTTTAACTTTAGTAAAGGCGGCTGGGCATATCTACTGACGGTACTTATAAGTACCACTTTATATAAGCGCCTGTATTATTTTCAATTTAAGACGAATATTAGAAATTAGTGATGTAATTGATAATATCATCGCCCCTGAAACACTGGTAGGTAGAGGGATCGATGTTTTTTGAAAATTTCTTGTGTAGCGCCATTTTCCATATCTTGCTGTATCGCAGTTAACAATCGTTCTGTACAGATATCACATGTGTTCCTGATTTTCCTTTCTTTAACTTTAACCTTATTCTTGAAGTTTTCAACACCGAATATTTTTTACTAGCGTACCCGTCCCCCGCGCGTTGCCGCGGGAATAGAAGAAAGTTCGACGAAATATATAAGAAGGGTTTCATCCATGCGTCACCAATCCCATATTCTTAGACGCCTAACATTGTTTTCTAAAAGTGAATTATTTAAATGTAAAAAATGCCTGGCTTGGATCATAAGTATCGGGACATGGGTTTACCTACACTACCGCATGAAAACCTTGAGTGTACATTAATCACTAACCGAAATAATGAGGTAGAACACACTTCGGTGACCGCCTATGTGTCAGGGACGTAGAGGGGCGTTCTCGGGAGCCCCCCACCCCGATTACACTGCCGCGTACGGCCCCTGGCTCCTTAAAACTAACAGGCGCCATCGTGCTCATAGGATAACCCAGAGTGCCAGATAGCATCCTGTTAAAATGATGCAGATTGCATCATTCACTAAAGTTACCCAAATCAACATGATATTTTCCTTTAACACGTAAAAAAAATTATTTGACGTGTTTTAAACATCAGTGTGACTGATGCAATGTTACCGTTACTAATGGTCTATTATTAGATGCTCGATCTCAATTTCTGATTGAATTGTCTAAAAATAGATGCTAATTGCATCATTCGCAAAGTAACGAAACTGTTTGGATTTTTTACTTACAAAAAGAAGCATCCCAGTTAATAATCTAACCTTGGTTAATTTTTCTGACTATTAAAATAAAACGTAATACATGGCCCTGACGACAGAGGAAGTGAGTTAAATAAAAGCTTGTAAAAAAGCGGGCATAAGTGATGGGTAGCCCTATGGTAGTCATTGATATTCCTTAATAAATGTGTGTGATATTTATTTAGTATAGTGTAGGGGCATCTTTTAGAGTACTTGTGACCAAATTATTCCCACGCACTGTATGGAAATCCGAGGCGATTCGGTGCCGTGTGGAATGGTAGGTTCGGAACCCGTCGGGTCTGTCTGTTCTGTCTTTACCCCTTTCCCCGGCAACATATTTGGTACCCTGTCCCCGGCAACTGGGTGGATCATACCCGGAGACTTTTTATAGTGGGAAATACTATTTCTTCTGATTCCCGGCAACTGGGTAGATTACACCTAAAGACTTTCTTATAGTACATTCTTTTCTTTGTTCGTTGTGGGGTGGGTAACAATACTGACACAGTTAAGGTATTCAGGGCATTGTGGCCATGGGGAACACAAGACATGTTGTTGTCAATGGGAGAGCTGTAATATGATACTACAGGTTGATGGGATTCTCAAGCAAGAGTTAACCTGTGGGTGGACAAATGTAGTGATTTATACTCTTTGCTGGAGCTCTGACTTGCAATTACAGACAGAACTGTAGTTTAGAGTTACAATAGGTTAATGAAATGCAGGGGTAAGATTGCCTGTGGGAGGACATATATGGTGATTTGTACTCTTTTAGGGAGATCTGGAATGTTGATAGAGACAGGCGAGCATTTTAGAGTAACTTGACATTAACCTCATTAGGAGTACAAATGAGGACAAAAAGGCAAAACAACTTTGTAATGCTGCTTGAAAGTTGATACTGGGCAATGAATTGATCAAACTGGGAGTGGGGTGGGTGTTCTACAGGTTGTGACCCTGAGAGTAAGGTTTATAAATAGTCATAAATGTTATTGAGAACACAACAGAAACAAGTCTTGAACTTGAACGCTTTTGTCTAAACTCAAGTGCTAATGATAAAGGCATATATTTGCCAGTTTTAGTATAGCAGGTGAAAATGACTAACAAGTTTTGAGTCTGAACTATCAGTATCAGCGGTAGAAGATGAAGAATGGCAGCCATCAGTATCAAAGGTGAAAATGAAGAATGGCAGCCATCAGTATTGTTAGGATTGTTACATATAAGTATTTACGTAGATTTAGAGTAGCGTCCCTTTTGTTTACATGTTTCCATTAACCTTCAATCTATAGTCTATTTTAGTATATTGAGATCAAAGAATGTAAATAAATAGTACACACACATTTTGTAGCATAGGAACGATTGGGAGGGAAGTGACATAGAGCGCAGAAAAACTTAGATGTTAGGCGGGGTATAAAAGGTGGGGTTAGGATTATTAGGGGGTCCATTCTCTTATAGGCATCCTAGGTTGTGTGATCTTACAAGCAATAAAAGTAACGGATTGTGAACGGACTTCGTGTTGGTTTCTTGTCGACCCTGTCCTCAACTCACAACAGATGGTGGAACAGCTGGTTGCTCAACGCAGTAGAACAACGTACATCCACCCGATGGTTCTTCCTAACGACCGTTGTGATCTACACTACGCCTATCGTTTGCCGCAACACGCCTGCATTTAGATTCGCCCGCCATCTATTGCAGTGCACCGTGATCTACAGCCGTACCAGTTTCGCCCGCCATCTATTGCAGTGCACCGTAATCTACAGCCGTGCCATATTCGCCTGCCAACTATTGCAGTGCACCGTGATCTACAGCCGTGCCAGATTCGCCCGCCATCTATTGCAGTGCACCGTGATCTACAGCCGTACCAGATTCGCCCGCCATCTATTGCAGTGCACCGTGATCTACAGCCGTGCCAGATTCGCCCGCCATCTATTGCAGTGCACCGTGATCTACAGCCGTGCCAGATTCGCCTGACCTTGGACCGTGAATGGACGTTTCGACACTTGATTTAGCTGCTCGAGTCGTTATCGTTTGGGCAGAGACGGACTTCTGTTCGACCGTTACGATATCCAGCGACCATATCAGGTCTCTGATCGTCTATTGACTCCAATCAAGTTCAGGACTACAGACGTGGAGAGTGGACCGAGTGCGCACCGTCTGACACCATCGTGGGATACAAGCTTTGGATTATTTAAAGATAAGTACCTTTAGTAAGGCAGGGTTGCCTGCTTTCACCATTCCTGTTCCTACTGGCCATAGACTGGGTTATGAAGATGTCAACAGAGAAAACGCGAAACGGCATACAGTGGACATTGTGGAGCCAGCTGGATGACCTGGACTTTGCTGACGACCTGGCCCTCCTTTCTCACACACAACAGCAAATGCAGGATAAAACCAACAGGGTTGCAAATTTTTCTACAAGCCTGGGTCTGAACATCCACAGAGGGAAAAGTAAAGTTCTCAAAGTCAATGCATCAAACAACAACCCTATAACACTGGCAGAAGAAGCCCTAGAAGAAGTGGATAGATTCACCTACCTTGGAAGTATTGTTGATAAGCAGGGTGGGACAGAAGCAGACATAAAAATAAGGACGGGTAAGGCAAGAGCAGTCTTCAACCAACTAAAAAATGTTTGGGGTTCGGGAGATTTAACCCTTAGAATAAAAATCCGGATCTTCAACACACTAGTAAAACCTGTTTTACTCTATGGAGCTGAGACATGGAGAATAACTGCTATAAATAAGAAGAAAATACAATCATTTATAAACGCATGTCTCAGAAAGATCCTGCGAATTCGCTGGCCTAAAACCATCAGAAATGATGTTCTATGGCAACGGACAAATCAACTGCCAGTGGAAGTAGAGATCCTCCAGAGAAAATGGAAATGGATTGGCCACACACTCAGGAAGCCTGTATCCAGCATAACAAGACAGGCCCTCACCTGGAATCCACAAGGCAGGAGGAAGAGAGGCAGACCAAGAAAGACCTGGAGACGTGACCTGGAAGAAGACACCAAGAAGATTGGATACACCTGGGGACAGTTGGAGAGACTAGCCCTGGACAGAGACGTCTGGAAAGCTCTTGTCAGCGGCCTATGTCCCAGTAGGGACGACAGGCAAACATGACATGACATGACCTTTTCCTTCATTCTTAGATAGCATTTAATATTTGTATAGTTTATAGTTTTCCTCCATCGCTTACTTCATAAGGGCGGTTAGGGTAGGAGGATTCTAAGCGATTCCTCTATTGTCCAGTAGGTTCTGTTTATCTTCAGGTGGGGGACATACCTGGGAGAGGGCGTTATTGTTAGAAGATAACGTTAGGACCCCCGCCTGCAGATAATCACTGCGACTGTTGGCTTTCTTGGTAATTTATTCCTCCATTGTTATTACCCATCATTGTGGTACACGGTTCGGTATGGGAACGGCCGAACATCTGGGTCTCCTTTTTGAGTTGGGGGAAAGGCTAGGCTATTCAGGCGAAGCTCTGGATGATTGGGCGCAGCATCAGATTAATGCAGAACATGAGCGTAAGACTAGTGAGGCCAAATTAGATATTGCGATCGCTGAACAAAGGGCGAAGATAGAACTAGATTTAGAAAGACTTAGACTAACGGAAAAGTCTAGAGCGGAAATAGAATTAGAAAAACTTAGGCTGGCCGATCAACAGAGTAGGGCTGAGTTAGAACTTGAAAAGCTTCGATTACAAGTACGCCTGGAGGAATCCAGGCATCAGGTAACAGTAACAGACAATAGGGACCGTGATAGTACGGGACTGGGAATATTGGGTAAGATCCCGAAATTTGAGGAAGGTAGGGACAATCTTGATTCGTTCATTTGCCGGTTTGAAACCATTGCTAGGTCAACTAATGTCCCTGAATCCCAATGGGGCACCCAACTCCTCGTGCTAATTGGAGGTAGGGGGCTGGATGCCTGCCAGAGTCTGACTGAACAAGAGATGAAGGAGTTTAAAATATTAAAACAGACTCTGCTAGAATATTATCACCTCACGGAAGATGCGTACCGCCAGAAGTTCCGTAATTTAAAACCTAGTAACTCGGATGATTTTAAAATATTCATCAACGAGATTAGTGTCACATTCAACAAGTGGTTTGAGGCCTCTGGTTTAGAACGAACTGCCGATAACCTACAGGAATTTTTCCTGGTGGACAAGGTTCTTTGTTCGGTTGATAGGGACTTGTTTAGTTATCTACAGGAACGTAAACCTCGCGACCTGCCAACGATAACAGATCTCTGCCAAAAATATCAGGCTGCTCACCCTGATAGACCAGTCGCGAATGACTCAACACCAATGACGCCCACTATTTTTACGGCCCAACCTTCACAATCGGGGAGAGGTAGAAGCTCATACAGGGATGAGGGCCTATATAATAGATCAGATAATAGATCCTCCTCGTTACCCAGGGGAAGTAACTGCTATCACTGTAATCAGTACTCTCATAAGGATTGCCCTTGTAGTAGCACGTCTTTTAACCAGAGACCGATAAGATGTTTCAAGTGTGGCCGAACGGGACACGTGAGCAGACAATGCAGGAACGGTGGTGGTGGGAATCATAACTTAAATGGCGACCGACGGTATGGTGTTGATACGCCGAGGGACAGAAGATGACTAGGTCTTGTATTTGATAGTGAACCTCCCACTAAATTATGTACTATCAAATGTAGAGTGGGGGATAGAATAGTTGATACATTGAGAGATACGGGTGCAAATATTTGTGGGGTTCGATGTAACTTCGTTGAACCACATGAATACACAGGACAATCATTGGAGGTTGAAGGTTTTGGTGGTGTAGCGAACACCTGGCCTGTGGCGATAATACATATCGATACCCCTTTCTATACAGGTAAGGTGAAAGCGGTGGTGTTTAAAAGGGCCCGTATGACCTAATCCTTGCTAACGGTCCAGGTATAGGTAATCCTTCAGAAAAATATATCTATGAGTGGTTAAAGACGCAGCGAATTACGCTGGCACAAACTAGGTCTCATACAAATAGAGAGAAGCCCTACGGGTAGAAGAATCGGATAATGTAAATAACATGTTGACGAGACAAGCATCGGACGAACAGGTCACATCGATATGGAATCCGGCGGTGTTCCAGAAGGAACAGAAAGATGACCCCAGCCTCGCGAAAATATTTAGATTAGCGAAAAAAAATTCAGTCACGTTATCAAAGTCTACGTCACATGCTTTTACGATAAAGAATAATTCGTTGGTCCGCGTGTACAGAGACAAGGACAGGGAGTATACACAGTTGGTCACACCCAGCAAATATAGACCTATCGTTCTAAAACAGGCACATGATCTTTCACTTGCCGGTCATATGGGGCGAAGAAAGACAAAGCTACGTATTCAGACAGCGTTTTATTGGCCAGGTATGGACAGGGATATAGCTAAATATGTACAGTCGTGCAAAGTTTGCGGGGAAAAGGGGAAAACACCACAACCAGCACCGTTACAAAAAACAGATCTAGCGTGTCGCCCATTTCAGAAAATTGCGATAGATATTATTGGTCCTCTGAGTCCTACGTCTGCAAGAGGCCACAGGTTCGTGCTGACCATAGTTGATCTAGCAACTAGATGGCCCGAAGCCTACCCTCTCAAATCCACAACTTCGAACGATATAATTAACTGTTTAATACAGTTCTTCTCTAGAACGGGTTTTCCCGAAGTGATATTGTCCGATAACGGGCCCCAGTTTGCCTCAGAACTAACTAATAAAATCTCCTGTTTGTTGGGTATCAAACAGGTTTTTGCAACCCCTTACCATCCTCAAAGCAATGGCATTTGCGAACGTCTCAATGGCACTATAAAGGCCATGTTAAGTAAACTACCCATAACTGATAGCTTTAATTGGGATTTAATTTTACCATGTTTGTTATTTGCATATAGGGAATTACCGCATACAGTCACCGGGTTTTCCCCATTTGAATTAGTATATGGCGCGAATCCTAGAGGACCCATGCAGCTAATGAAGTCCCTGCTATTGAATGAACAATTAGATAGTGACACAAAAATGTCTTATGAGAGAGTTATTGATCTACGTGAGCAAATAATTAGGACTTGTGAAACAGCTAAAATGTCATTAGATATTAATCAAGAAATATACAGAGCCAGAATCAATAATAGTCGGAGATTGAGGAAATTCAATGTGGGGGATTTAGTGAGGGTTTTACTACCCTCAAAAGACAATAAGATGCAGCTGGCTTGGCGGGGGCCTTTTAAGATTACTAGAAAAGTGACAGATGTAGACTATGAAGTCGATATAAATAACAAGCACCGTATTTTTCATGTGAACATTTTAAGTTTATTCGAGGTACGGCCAGATGAGCTGGAACTGTCTACCGTGACGCCTACAGTAAATTGCGCTATGATTAACAACACTGAAGATTGTGATGACAACGAGATTCACACAGTGTCATCTGGACAAGAGAGTTATAGGGATGTAAAATTAGGACATATGCCTGACGACATTAAAACCAGAATTTCACAACTTCTGCTCGACTTCTGCGACGTATTGTCTGCCATTCCTGGTAAAACGACTGCTATAGAACATGAAATCAATTTAACATCTGGGCGACCAATAAAGCTACAACCCTACAATATACCATTACACTATAGAGAACGGGTACAAGCCGAAATCAAAGATTTATTAAAATCCGGTATAAGTGAACCGTCGGACTCCTCATATGCTGCACCTATCGTTTTGGTGAAAAAGAAAAATGACGAGATCAGGTTGTGTGTTGATTATAGACAGTTGAATAAGGTAACAATACCGGACGCAGAGCCTATGCCAAACCAGGAAGAACTGTTTATCAAAATAGCGCAGGCAAAATTTTTTTCTAAGTTCGATTTATCTAAAGGTTACTGGCAGATCCCGATTAAAGAATCATCTAAGAAATTTACTGCTTTTGTGACACCTTTTGGTTTATATCATTGGAATTTTATGAGCTTTGGGCTTATTAATGCCCCGGCCACCTTTAATAGATTAATGAGACGGGTGTTAGTGAGTAATAATGATACAGTAGCTTATCTTGATGATATTTGCTTATTCTCTAAGAACTGGGATGAGCACATCACTGGTTTACAGGCGCTTTTCACAGCTTTAAAAAATAATGGTCTAACAGCAAGACCCAGTAAGGTTGAAATTGGCATGACAGAAATTCAATTCTTAGGTCACATGATTTCGTACCAAACTGTAAAACCTGTGGGCGAAACGTTAAAGCATATTCTAGACATAAAAATTCCTAAATCCCTAAAAGAAGTACGTAGTTTGATAGGACTGTGCAACTATTATAGGAAATTTATTCCTAATTTCGCCTCACTGGTACACCCAATCACAGAGTTAACTAGAAAGAAAGGAAGGTACAAGGGTATTGAGTGGACCAAGGAATGCGATGATACATTACATAGTATTAAAACGTTGTTTGCGGAGCAGCCAATTCTAAGGCTACCTGATCTAGGCAGACCTTTTCTTTTGGCTACGGATGCTTCTGCTTTTGGTATCGGTGCCTGCTTGATGCAGGAGGTAGATACCCATCTACACCCTGTTGTATACGTTAGCAGGAAGCTATCCGAGTAAAAAAAAAAATGCTACGATTGAGAAGGAATGTTTGGCGATCGTGTGTGCCATAACAAAGCTGTCTAAGTATCTCTCTGGCATACATTTTACTTTACTGACTGACCAGTCCCCATTGGTAGCATTAGAACGTAAAAAACTTCATAATGCTAAGTTGACTAGGTGAGCACTTATCTTACAAGATTACAAGTTTGACATTGTACATATTCCCAAAATGTTATTGCAGATGCGTTATCTAGGAACTGAGGATATTAGGGGTTGGGAGAGGGTCATTTAAAGGTTTACAATTAATGCTGTATTATGTAAATATATGATGTTTTAAGATGATGATATTGTTTGATTACATGTTTGCATTACAATAATTATTGTGTTTTAAATTTGAGATAAGTAGATGATGAATGTTAGTATAAAATTTTTTTTTGAAGGAAAAGGTACATTGTAAGTTAAGATGCATTCGAATTCTGACTTAGTGACTGAATATTGTTAGCTTGGTATGTTTGTTTATTCCTATTAGCGCCTGGCTGTCTCAAGTTGTACAAGCTACCATATTGACTCAAGAAGGAAGACAAGATTTGTCTCTGTCTATTGGTGTATATTATGTCCTAGCTAATAACATATTAAGGATATATTATTAGCCTTTATGGGAGAGGGGTATGTTAGGATTGTTACATATAAGTATTTACGTAGATTTAGAGTAGCGTCCCTTTTGTTTACATGTTTCCATTAACCTTCAATCTATAGTCTATTTTAGTATATTGAGATCAAAGAATGTAAATAAATAGTACACACACATTTTGTAGCATAGGAACGATTGGGAGGGAAGTGACATAGAGCGCAGAAAAACTTAGATGTTAGGCGGGGTATAAAAGGTGGGGTTAGGATTATTAGGGGGTCCATTCTCTTATAGGCATCCTAGGTTGTGTGATCTTACAAGCAATAAAAGTAACGGATTGTGAACGGACTTCGTGTTGGTTTCTTGTCGACCCTGTCCTCAACTCACAACAAGTATCAGATGTAGAAGATGAAGAATGGCAGCCATCAGTATCAGAGGTGAAGATGAAGAATGGCAGCCATCAGTATCAGATGTAGAAGATGAAGAATGGCAGCCATCAGTATCAAAGGTGAAAATGAAGAATGGCAGCCATCAGTATCAGATGTAGAAGATGAAGAATGGCAGCCATCAGTATCAAAGGTGAAAATGAAGAATGGCAGCCATCAGTATCAGATGTAGAAGATGAAGAATGGCAGCCATCAGTATCAGAGGTAGAAGATGAAGAATGGCAGCCATCACTATCAGAGGTGAAGATGAAGAATGGCAGCCATCAGTATCAGAGGTGAAGATGAAGAATGGCAGCCATCACTATCAGAGGTGAAGATGAAGAATGGCAGCCATCAGTATCAGAGGTAGAAGATGAAGAATGGCAGCCATCAGTATCAAAGGTGAAGATGAAGAATGGCAGCCATCAGTATCTGAGGTAGAAGATGAAGAATGGCAGCCATCAGTATCAGAGGTAGAAGATGAAGAATGGCAGCCATCATTACTTGAAGACAATGCTGGTTCAGTTTCAAGCAGCTCTGATGTCGAGGTCTACCCAATATACTGCATTTCAACTTTCAATAATGTGTCAACAGTTGGCACTCATAATGGTGCAAAGTGAAGAAAAAGAAATATTTTCAGGAAAGACAAAGTAACAGTACACTAGACTGAAGTGCAAATCCCAGGAAAAATATAAACAGCCGGACTCAAATTATTTATTCTGTACATGAATACAAAAAAATAATACAACCAAAATTTGACTGCATTAGCAGGGATGGTGGGAAAGCAAGAGGAGACACTGGCACTCAGCAGAATAACAATTTAGTTGTATGTCAATTCAGTTCTGCTTATGGAAGTTTTTGAAGGCAGAATTTTCTTTGAAGATATTCAGCAACCTTTTGGGTCATATTAACTTTCACAACAATAACAATAACAGTCCATCAGGCTCATGGTATATTTGCTTCCATTATGGTAGGTATTCCATACAAATTTAGAAGGGTGTTATGTTTCTGGAGAGATCATTACTAATTGGGCAACTGGTTGATTTTAGAGGTGGGAGTAGATGTATCCAATACATACCAAGCAATTCTGATAAGTATGGAATTAAAATATTTTGGGCATGTGACTCATGTAACACCACTAAAAGGGTGCCCATATTTTGTATAAAGTTCCCTGCCAGCAAAGGGAAATGTCCAGTTATTTTAATTTTATCTAACAACTGTGCCCTCTGAGGTGCGAATTATTAAAACGTGTTAATATTCTATTATTTTATTACTAAAGTCAACTTCAATCCTGTTCGATATTTTTGTTACTCAAATACCTCCAGATTGTTAATTTATAGTTAAACTTTGAAAATGTAATACTATGACTTAACCCACAATGAGTAAAAACAAATATTTAGAGGCTAGTTTATAAGTTATAAATATTTTTTCCATTCAAAATTGTGTACGGGTGTGTAAAACCCAGCTGCCAGGGACCGTATAAAAAAAATTCAAACCCTCATAAAAAAATTTTGTATGCATATTTTTAAAATTTACAACCTCTAATGTGTTCATCCCAACCACCTTATAGATGGGAATGAGGCCCAGAAAAATTTATAAAACGAGACTCGAGATATGAGCAAAAATATAGCGACTTCGGGTCGATTATACCCAGTCGCCGGGGAAAGGGTTTTAAAGTAATATGCACGTATTCGTTACTCTCATTTTCAAAGACATCTGTCGCGTAATTATATCATACTAGCGTACCCGTCCCCCGCGCGTTGCCGCGGGGATAGAAGTAAGTTTGACGAAATGTATTAGAAAGATTTCAGCAACGCTTTACCAATCATATGTTCTAAGACGCGTGACCGTCTTTTCTAAAAGTGAGTTATTTAAATGTAAACAATGCCTGCGCTTGGATCATAAATATCGGGACACGGGTTTACCTACACTACCGCATGAAAACATTGAATGTACATTAATCACTCCCCGAAATAATATGGTAGAACACACTTCGGTGACCGCCTATGTGTCAGAGACGTAGAGGGGCGCTCTCAGGGCCCCCACCCCCCGATTACACTACCGTATAGGCGCGGCTTACGACCCCTGGCTCCTTAAAACTAACAGGCGCCATCGTGCCAAATAGTATCCTGTTAATAATGATGCTGATTTCGTCATTCGCTAAAGTGACACAAATGAACAGGATTTTTTTCTTTAACACGTAAAAATAGTATTTGACGTGTTTTAAACATCAGTGTGACTGATCAATATGCTAGCGTTACTAATGGTCTATTATTAGATGTTCGATCTCAATTTCTGACTGGATTGTCTAATAATAGATGCTTATTGCATCATTCGCAAAGTGACGAAACTCTACAGTAGGCTCCTCATATTCAAAAAGTTATTTTTTCATCTTTGGCAAGGTGACGAAACTGTACAGAAGGATTTCCTCGCGTTACAAAGTTATTTTTAGAAGCCTGTTGTAGTTTTACTGCTGAATATAGTAGTACCCCTTACTCGCTATGCAGGACGCTCGATTAACGGATGCCAAGTGCCAACATTGTCGCTCTAAAACTCTGGGCGCCAAACCGTGTATTGACGAAAGTTGTACCCTATATGGCGCTGCCCATAAGAAACTTTAGTTTTCTTTTTCGCAGAAAAATTCTCGGGAGTATTCTCATCTACTCCCTAAAGTTTCATGGCATATACCGTGTATAGAGAGAAAAAAATCCCCCCCCCCCCCCCCCCGGCGCCGCCCTTGCAGTATTAAACAATATTTTTTTTGCAGAACCCTACCATTGAGTGATCTAATTATCTCCCCAAAGTTTCATGGTACACAGATGAATGGTGTGAAACCGAAATAGACTTTTATTTTTATATACCGTATATAGAGAAAAATCGGACCCTCCCGTGGCGCCGCCCTTGCGAAATTAAAAATGATTTTTTACAGAACCCTTCGTAGAGTTTTATAATGAACTCCCCAAAGTTTCATGCCTATCGCATGACTATCAGTAGGTCGTTAAGAACGATACTACCCCCACCCTCCTTTCCCCCAACCCCTACCCTACATCCCCCCCCCCCGTGAAAGCAGCCTCCCCTAAGTTTAAAATCGTTTCAAACTAAATTATCTGTCCCTAATAGCCGTCACTAAACCCGGCTCTACGAATGTAAACATTTAGTGTGAACCACAGCTCACCAGACCATGTAGGGGTGGGATAGTAGGGAGCGCGCTTACAGCTTGTTTTCTAGCGTCTCCCATAAGAGAATTATATATGTAGATGAGCATCTAGTAATATGCCCACCTTACTTTATAATACATTTGTGATAGATTAGAATCACTGACGAGAAGCCACATTGGTTGTTAACAGTAGTTTATTCACACCATGAGGAGAGAGAGAGAGGGCGGAAGTGACGAGACACTTATATACATAAACATGTAAGGGACATCACTCAAGATAACAATATAAATATAATACTAATACAGAAGAGTGAGTTCCCTTGACTTCACAAGTCTCACTATATTACATCCCTTTACCCTTAGTAAACACAACACATCTCTCAATAGAACAATTTACAGTATCCTAAAATCACCAATTATATTGTAACATGAACATTATGGTAGATTACATCCTTACAAACAATGCACAATATGTTACAACATAATTAAAATACAAACAATGATGTCAAAGTCCTTTTGACCTTTAAAATCATAGGTCTAACTTATTTGGGACTTTGATTGTCCTGTTTGACCTTCTCAGTGGCTTTTGATTTGGTGACTCAATATTCTGACCATTTGTATTCTCTATCTCAGGAGGTCTAGGATTTAAATCATTAACTCCAGAATTTACATTTTCTGACTCCAGACTACTTGGTTCACTCATATCAACAGAACAAACTGAGTTGGTGTGAACTGATCAGATTTGGTGGGATTGATAGATTCACACTTATTATCTGCACAAGTTATTTTTAACTGGTCTGCATGTCTACGGACAATAAGTCCATCATTTGTTTTTACTTTATAAGACACAGGTCCTGTACATTGAACAATTTGACCTGGTATCCATTTTTCCTTTCTCCCATAGTTTCTTAGATACACATTCTCATTAACACCAAATTCTCTTCAATGGATGTTTTGTCATGATTTACTTTTTGTGTATGTTGATGTTGGGAAACAGACCTTTGAACAGTTGGATGTAGTAGGTCAAGATGAGTTTTAATTTTCCTACCACATAGCAATTCGCATGGTGCAACATCTGTTGTTATATGAGGAGTTGTGCGGTATTTGGCTAATAACCTGTTTACTCTTTCATTGTCACATTTAGCTTCTTCTGTTTGGTATTTACTTTTGATGTTACCCTTTTAGTTTCTTTTAGTTTCTGTAAGTGCTAATGATGTTAGCAAAGTTGTTTGATGATCACATTCCTTCTTACTTAAAGCATTTGAAATTGCCATATCACCACAATCATTTATTAAGTTACTAGTACTTTGTTTAGGTAACTCTGACTGATAATGGACTGCATCTTCTCCATCTTTTATATTATCTTCACAAAGGTTTTTATTTCTTATTTAATATGGCCTTAAGTCATCATTCATAGACTCTTCAGGCCAACCATTCTTACAGTACTCATATACTTCTATTAAGCACTCATATTTTTGTGTTTCTTTTTTAATATCATTCACATCTATATTGGAGTTATCCATGATAGTGAAGAGAACAAATACATCTTCTGGTACATAGCTAAGGCTTTGGTTTTTTAAAGGTAATCTACTAAGACTATCTGCACTATTCTCAGATCCAGGTTTGTATTTCAATTCATAATTGTATGCAGTTAGTGTGATAGCCCATCTTTGAATTCTTGGTGAGGCATGCTCAGGTAGGGTTTTGTTTTCTCCAAATAAACCTAGCAATGGTTTATGATCTGTAAAGATGGTGAAATTCCTACCAAACAGAAACTTATGAAATTTCTTAACACCAAAAATGATGCCTAAGCCTTCCCTATCTAACTGAGAATAATTTTTCTCAGCCTGGTTCAAAGATCTACTGGCAAAAGCAATGGGTCTGTCACCCTTCTCATCCATGTGGGACAAGACTGCTCCTACACCATCTGGTTAAGCATCACATGTTAATATAAGTCTTTTCCCTGGGTCATAGTGAGTTAGTAAGGTGTCAGAAGACAAAGCCTCTTTTGCTGTATTAAAAGCAGTATCTTGTTGTTTACCCCAGTGCCAAGTTGCATTTTTCTGTAGCAGCTTGTACAGTGGTGATAGTTTACCAGACAGATTTCCTATGAACTTCGCATAGTAATTTATCAAGCCCAAAAAAGCTCTTAGTTGTTGGGTATTTTCAGGTTTGGGTGCTTCTTTAATGGCTTTTGTTTTCTCAGGTTGAGGTCTGATACCTTGCTTGCTTAATATATAACCAAGAAAACTAATTTCTGTCAGCATGAATTGACATTTATCTTTGTTTATCTTTAAACCTTTTTCACCAACTATTTTCAAGACTTTATCAAGTGTTTTAAGATGTTCAGTGTCATTCTTACCAGTTATGTACACATTGTCAAAGTAAACACAAACATTTGGAATATCCTTAAAAATACTGTCCATGACAGCTTGGAAAATTCCAGGGCTAGATGATATGCCAAAACATAGTCTTTCATATTGGTAGAGTCCTTTATGTGTGTTTATTGTCGTATAGACTTTTGAATCTGGATGCAGTTCTAGTTGAGTGTAAGCATGACTAAAGTCTAATTCAGTGAATTTGTCTCCTCCTGCCAAATTCAAAGAAATTTCCTCAATGTTAGGTATAGGGTACCTATTTAGCTCTATTTGCTTATTCAGTGTAGTTTTATAGTCTCCACAAATTCTTATAGAACCATCCTTCTTTAACACTGGCACAATGGGCGTTGCCCAATCGGAATAGTCTACCTTCTTTATGATGCCATTAGATTCCAATCTACTTAGCTCATTTTCAATTTTATTCCTCATTGCATAAGGTGGAACTCTAGCTTTGCAGTATCTTGGATTTGTGTCTTTAATGCTTATCTTCACTGTTCTATCATTTAGTAATCCAGGATTACCAAAAACACATTTATTTTCAGATATAACTTTATCTATTGAAGTAAGACTAGATTCTCTTGCATTGTTCAATGAACATATACTCTTCCAATTTAACTTAAGATCAACTAACCAGTTCCTACCTAGTAATGGTGGTCCATTTCCTTCAACCACAAGAAGAGGAAGTTTAACACTTTGACCATTATAACTTACATGAACCATACACTCTCCTATTACCGGAACATTGTCACCAGTGTATGTTGTTAGACACTTGTGACATGGTTGTAGAGGCACTGATCCTCCTGTGACAGCGTCAAAGTCCTTCTTTGTGATGACTGTTAGAGATGCTCCAGTGTCAAGTTGGAAGCTGATGCTCTTACTGTTGATATAAACTAGTACATTGATGGGAGCATGACTTATTGATTTCACAGAGAACAGGTTGAAATCCGGCTGCGAATCAGTTTGAGCATTTTCACAGGTAGAGTGGTTCATTGGTTGGGTTAGGTAGTCTTGGTGAGAGTTAACATAGTGCTGCTTTTGGTTGCGGTACTGTCTTGACTGGCTAGATTTAGCAACAGACGAAGACTTTGCAAAGCAGGCCTTGGCAATGTGACCTTGCTTACTGCACTTATAACAAGTTGCAGACTTGAACTTGCACCGATGAGATGCATGGGGACCTTTGCATCGATGACATTTTTGATAATTATTACTAGATTTAGATCTAGGATTTGAACGAGCAGGCTGTTTAGCATAAGTTGGAATGCTCTGATGGGGTCGATGTTTATTGACTAACCTGCTGTTTACTGCATGGATCCCTGGAGGCGTTAGAGATTTTGCCGCATCTGATGACTGCTGGATTGAAGTTGCGAGTTGTATTGCTTTTTCTAATGTTAGATCTGACTCGAGCAGCAACTTTCTTTGAATATCAGGGCTGTTTACACCTGTCACAAACTTTTCACATAGTCTGTCAGACAGCGTATCGCCGAATTCACAAAATTCACTTAAATGACGTAAAGCAGCAACATATTCTGATATTGACTCGTTTGGTTGACGAGTCCTACCGTCAAATCTAGCTCGACATAGAAACTTTGATGGGGTAGGCGCATGGTGGTCTGTTAGCAATTTGCTCAGCTCGTTAAAGCTCTTGGTAGTTAGACTAGCTGGTGCGCATAAGTCTTTTAGTAGCCTAAATTGTTGAGGCCCTATGACTGTTAACAAAACAGCTCTCTTTTTGGCTTCTATCGTCACGTCGTTAGCTTCAGGGTAAAAGCTTAACCTATCTAGGTAATCATGAATGATTTCATCATTCGAATCAAATTCTTTTATTTGGCCATACAGCGCCATTATCCTAGAAATACTTAGCTAATATGCTCTAGCAAACCTCTTTTTTGCGTAAGTAGGTGCTCTTTCTAGTGAATTATTTATCCTTCGTCGCCAATGTGATAGATTGGTATCACTGACGAGAAGCCACATTGGTTGTTAACAGTAGTTTATTCACACCATGAGGAGAGAGAGAGAGAGGGCGGAAGTGACGAGACACTTATATACATAAACATGTAAGGGACATCACTCAAGATAACAACATAAATATAATACTAATACAGAAGAGTGAGTTCCCTTGACTTCACAAGTCTCACCATATTACAACATTTTACAGGCATCCATACATTAAGTATGCACATCTTCATTTTATAAATTGTAGGGACATCTTGAAAGTAATTATGCTTATATTCATGTAATACACTCGAAGGGCATGCAACAGTAATTGCACCATTCATCGTTGTTAACTTTGGGGGCATCTCTAAAGCTTTTAATGTACATGTTCATTATGATACATTTTATGGGCTTCCAACGGGTAATTATGCCCATATGATTATTATACATTTTTGAGGCATCTTTGGTGAAATATATGGCCCTCTGTAGTGTAATTAAAATTTGGACCGAATTAGTAGGCATGTCTATCCAACCATACCACACGCGTCATCACGTTCAATAGCTGCGCCATCACGTTCAATGGCTGCGCTATCACGTTCAGTAGGCGCGCAATGGTTTTTAGTCATGTAACTCTATTGTAAATAAAACATGTAAAGTACTGAAAAAAATTCATAAAAAACGTTTTAATAACAAGGTTTTATTTACTAATGCACTAAAAAGGAGAAAATAAATTATACACTACTATTTAAATTACTATAAAGAAAAGCGTAAGCTTGTTATTAAAACGTTTTTTATGAATTTTTTTTTATGAATCGGAGGAGCATGTTTTAAGTAGTGTTGTTAAAGTTAAAGTATTGTAATTATGAGTAGAGCTTTCTATTCAGCCCACATTGATGTAATGAAATGTGGGGATGCGGTGTGGGTGTTTAGGCCGGTGAACGGAAAAAAAGTCACAGGAAGAAAAAAAAACACAGAAAAAAGTCACTGTTTTTTCTAGGAAAAAAAGTCACAGAGAAAAGTCACAATGTAGAAATTTTTTCGGAAAAAAGTCACAGAAATAAAGTCACAGAAAAAAAGTCACAAAAATCTTGTCAAAAATATTTTGATTTCTTTGTTGAAAATTGTAAAATTCTGTATGTTTATTGTTATGGGTTGTATTTTTTTATAGCATATATTATTTATAGACGTTTAAAGCATTATCGTTTATAACAATTGTAAGTAAAAAAATACTCTAAGATAATTTACAATCTCAATTTTTGTTACGTATTTAGTTAAATACGCGGTAGAAAAGTTAATTATAATAGAAATTTAGGCACATCATTGTGTTTTGCATAAGAAATTTAGGCACATCATTGTGTTTTGCATATGTTTTGTCTTTGGCTATTCTCTGGTCGGCCTATCCTCAGTCGGCCTTGTCCGAACATATTGTGTGTTGTTGACGTTTTGTGTCAATGACAATCTTTGAACCTTGTCGGCTTTCTGTTTTGATCCTATGCTTTGTTATGTAATGAGCGTGATACACGTGGGCAGTAAAGATGGTTGAATTATTGTTGCGATGAATTGAGGGCAGCAAGTTAGATGAACTTACCATTTCGCGGTAATTTAATGTTAGTATTTTTAAAAAAAAAACACGATGAAAACCGAGGACGTTGGAACATTCTATTAAACTAGGCATGCTGCCCAGCTTCGCTTAGGCTTTCGAAAACATTGAGGATTTGAATGCTTAATTAATTCGCCCGAGGGTCGGTCTACGACCTCAGGAGTTATGAAGAGTTATGGCGCCGGTCAGTCGAGGTCAGTTTTGACCCCCTCATCGTAGACTTTTCGGCCAACCGGCCCCCGTGTTCTGTCGCCCCAAGGCAAGATCCTGCCAAATTTGAAGCGCCTGCGGCGCCGGAAAGTGCCCTATCGGACACCCGACAACTTTGCTTTATATATTATAGAGATTAGCAAATTGCATAGATAAACAAAGATTTCAATAAAGTAATTAAGGCCTGAAATACTTTAGTATAGAAATGTATTGTTTGAATAGATTCTAGATCTAGGTAGGGTCTACATCTGTGTAAGTCTAGTTTTTCCGTAGATCTAGATCTAGAATCCAAATAGAATTTTTTTTTAAAGTTTTAAAAAATAGATTAACCAAGTTGACTATGATCTCCGCTATTTAGGTACCAGTTAAACGCGGAGAATGAAAGACGTATTTTAAAATCTTAACTTACGCGAATATGCCTATTCTTTCAAATTCATTTTTTTATCCCAAATTAGCCAGTTCCAAACAAAGACTTTGTATAAAATAATTAAGTCTTGGAATAGATTCTAGAGAAGTTAGAGTCTAAATCTAGATCTTAGCGTCTACGTCTTGTTATTGCGTAGATTTAGATCTAGTCTAGATCTAGAATCTCTAGATCTAGAATCCAATTAAATAACATAAATTTTATGATTTTAGGCCGGAAAAATTGTATTGTATACATTTCATAGTGTACGTAGATCTAAATCAAATTTGAATGAGGAAAAATTATATTGTATACATTTCATAGTGTACGTAGATCTAAATCCAATTTGAATGAAATAGTTCATTTCTTTTTATTCTAAACACGGCAGATGACGTCATTAGTTAATGTATAAGCATTAGTGACGTCACAGTTTTATGCGTTCTTTTTCACATCTATAAATGCTTTTCCTGTTGCATAAATAAAATTGGTTTTCTACAGTTGAATGCGCCTTTATTTTATATTTTTCTTCTTTAAATAAAATTGTGGTTATACATTTAAAACATCTAACATATTATTTTCAACAAAAGTCCGTAAAAAGTTCTCGATATATCGCTGTAGATTCTGATGTGATGTCCGGCGAAAATATTTTGCGGACAGACAGAGAGAGAGAGAGAAGTGCGAACGTGGCCCATTATAGATTTAGATGCTATTAATATTATGTTTAACATAATTACAATATACATACTTTATACGAATTTTTTAGATGAATTATAAAAATTATTATGCGTATACAACCTACACACATTACCTTACATTTAATCCAAGATAATTTGCACTCTCTGAATATATAATTCATAAAAGTATTAACAAATTCCATGCAAATATATATTTGTGACTTTTTTTCCTTTGACTTTTTTCCTCTGACTTTTTTTCTGTTTTTTTTCCTGTGACTTTTTTTCCTACAATCGTTTAGGCCATGGAAGCCTTTAGTCCCCCACCTGAAATAGACAGGCGTTACCTGGGTGTTAAATTTGGGAAAACACGTCCAAGTTGTAGGGAAGGTCTGACATAGCACAGTGGATTTTTAAACAAAGTCCGATGTAGAAGGTTTTTTTTAAAAGTATTAAGGTATGGTGGGCTGGCAGCTTTAGCCAGCCAAGGTACACTTCTGTTATATTCAAGAAGAAAATGTGAAACATCTCTAGTTCAATGCACACTCTCATCTGTATTAGTTACACTGAAGGAATTCCTAAACAGGTCTGTAAATAAAGGCGCATCTGACGCCCTAATTGTAGACACGGACAACGTTTTGCGACCGCGGTGCCGGGTGGTAATACAAATCCGGATGAGACTCTTTTGTAGTGCATCACAGCCCCCCCCCCCAGGACACGTCCCCCAATTGTCTCCCTGCCCCGAAGTTCCACCCATTTATTCCTTGGGATTTAGCTGGCTGTAGTCAAAGTTTTCATCTTGATTAAGATAAGTACACTTTTTAAAAAAAAAATGCTTTTCTATGTGTATTAACGTTCAACACAACTTTTTTTTGTAACTAAGCTTTATATATATATATATATATATATATATATATATATATATATATATATATATATATATATATATATATATATATATATATATATATATATATATATATATATATATATGTATTTATGATGGCATCTTCCCCTTGAGTTGGCCCCGGGCATCTACATAGGTCTACACGCCCCTGCATGGATGGTTTGGGTTTTAGCGATGATTTTAAACTAAACAGGACATGGTGTGTAGCTTGAAATACTTTACATTACCAAAAAAAAATCGATTTATTAGTGTGTTCTGTAATTTCAGTTTTAACTATATGTTATGTTAATGGCTCCAACACTTACCTGGAATGGGGGGTGGGGGGGGGGGGGGGTAAGCGAGATCTGTACTACAGTTGTGACAGTCCATATATATATATATATATATATATATATATATATATATATATATATATATATATATATATATATATATATATATATATATATATATATATATATATATATATATATAATATAATATATATATATATATATATATATATATATATAATATAATATATATATATATATATATATAATATAATATATATATAATATATATATAATATATATATATAATATATTATATATAAATATATAATATATATAAATATATAAATATATATATATATATATATATATATATATATATATATATATATATATATATATATATATATATATTAGTGATCAGTGCACGAGTGCAGATGTATTTACACTTTGCAGTCAGCTTGGAAATAAACCCTTATTACATTTCTTTAAAAGAATATAGCCCTTGTCTATGAAAAAATAATTGTATGTCCTCTAAATTATGTTGACCGTTTATGGTGGCTATTGATTACATTTTACATGTAATAGTTGTGAAGAACGACTGTTAAGAAACTAAGGAATGCAAGACTAGCAAGGTTATCTATTTAGCCTATGTAGTTGTAATTAATAAGCAAGTCTATTTTGGTGTAGTTTTACCATATCGCAATAATTGTTCAACCAGCTATTTTTATACATATTTATAACATAAAGTTACATCGACTGAGGCATTCTAAATAAATGTCCTTACTTTTAAATGTACAACTGGTTCTAGGGACTAATAATTATTTCAAGAAAAATATTTTCTTCATGTGACCCTAGAATTGTTCCAGCCACCATTGGATCGCATGTAAATTAGTCACAGACACAAAGACTGTTTACCTATTAAGAGCTATGGTTACTCTTTATTTCTATGTACCCAGATCTCCTTCAGGTGTCACAATTTTTTTTTCTAATTATTTAAAAAAGACGCATTTCGACAGATTGTGAACCCCTGCACCCTTCTGATCATAGGTGTTGTAATATATTGGGATTTGTGAGGTCAGGGGAACTCACTCTTCTTGTATTAGTTATATTTATAATGTTGTTATTGAGTGATGTCCCTTGTATTTATCTATTGTTACTTCCTGTTCCGGTCTTCCATCATGTAGTCGAAGGCCCAATAAAATATATATACAAACAGCATGGCTTCTCGTCAGTGTGTTATAATAGAACAACTCAAATCAACCTCAATTGGCGACGAGGATGGGATAACCCACTAGAAAGAGCACCTACTTACTCAAAAAGAGGTTTGCTAGAGCATATTGGCTAAGTATTTCTAGAATAATGGCGCTGTATGGCCAAATAAAAGAATTTGATTCGAATGATGAAATCATTCATGATTATCTAGATAGGTTAAGCTTTTACCTTGAAGCAAACAACGTGACGATAGAAGCCAAAAAGAGAGCTGTTTTGTTAACAGTCATAGGGCCTTAACAATTTAGGCTACTAAAGGACTTATGCGCACCAGCTAGTCTAACTACCAAGAGCTTTAACGAGCTGAGCAAACTGCTAACAGACCACCATGCGCCTGTACCATCAAAGTTTCTATGTCGAGCTAGATTTGACGGTAGGACTCGTCAACCAAACGAGTCAATATCAGAATATGTTGCTGCTTTACGTCATCTAAGTAGATTCTGTGAATTCGGAGACACGCTGTCTGACAGACTATGTGAAAAGTTTGTGACAGGTGTAAACAGTCCTGATATTCAAAGAAAGTTGCTGCTCGAGTCAGATCTAACATTGGAAAAAGCAATACAACTAGCAACTTCATTCCAGCAGTCATCCGAGGCGGCGAAATCTCTAACGCCTTCAGAGATCCATGCAGTAAACAGCAGGTTAGTCAACAAGCACCAACCCCATCAGAGCATTCCAACTTATGCTAAACAGCCTGCACGTTTAAAGCCTAGATCTAGTAATAATTATCAAAAATGTCATCGATGCAAAGGTCCCCATGCATCTCATCGGTGCAAGTTCAAGTCTGCAACTTGTTATAAGTGCAGTAAGCAAGGTCACATTGCCAAGGCCTGCTTTGCAAAGTCTTCGTCTGTTGCTAAATCTAGCCAGTCAAGACAGTACCGCAACCAAAGGCAGCACTATGTTAACTCTCACCAAGACTACCTAACCCAACCAATGAACCACTCTACCTGTGAAAATGCTCAAACTGATTCGCAGCCGGATTTCAACCTGTTCTCTGTGAAATCAATAAGTCATGCTCCCATCAGTGTACTTGTTAATATCAACGGTAAGAGCATCAGCTTCCAACTTGACACTGGAGCATCTCTAACAGTCATCACAAAGAAGGACTTTGACGCTGTCACAGGAGGATCAGTGCCTCTACAGCCATGTCACAAGTGCCTAAAAACATACACTGGTGACAATGTTCCGGTGATAGGAGAGTGTATGGTTCATGTAAGTTATAATGGTCAAAGTGTTAAACTTCCTCTTCTTGTGGTTGAAGGAAATGGACCACCATTACTAGGTAGGAACTGGTTAGTTGATCTTAAGTTAAATTGGGAGAGTATATGTTCATTGAACAATGCAAAAGAATCTAGTCTTACTTCAATAGATAAAGTAATATCTAAAAATAAATGTGTTTTTGGTAATCCTGGATTACTAAATGATAGAACAGTGAAGATAAGCATTAAAGACACAAATCCAAGATACTGCAAAGCTAGAGATCCACCTTATGCAATGAGGAATAAAATTGAAAATGAACTAAGTAGATTGGAATCTAATGGCATCATAAAGAAGGTAGACTATTCCGATTGGGCAACGCCCATTGTGCCAGTGTTAAAGAAGGATGGTTCTGTACAGAGGCGTATCCAGGTTTTCGTTGTAGGGGGAGCGAAAAGAGCAAAAAAAAGGCGCCGAATTTTTAACACGTTCTATATACGTGTAGTATATATATATAGGCCCTATATATATATATATATATATATATATATATATATATATATATATATATATATATATATTCGCAATGATGTAATATAAATTGAAAGTAGCACTTGGAAGAAATAAGAAAAAACACACAATGTAGGCCGACAAAACAAAAATTGTATCAATCTAAACAATATATATATATATATATATATATATATATATATATATATATATATATATATATATATATATATATATATATATATATATATATATATATATATATATATATATATATATATATATATATATATGTAAGCCCTGCTAAGGGGGGATACCTTAAATCTACCCTTCTAGGCTTATCTAACTAACTAATCTGTCCGGTCAGTGCAACCGTGGTAGAACCCACAGTGGTTAAACCCTAACCTTAGTCTAAATAATAAAAACAGAAAAACTTTTACAATTTAATAAAATTTATTTCATGGAACCAATGAAACTATAAAAAAATGGAAAAACTACTGCATACACAAAACAGACAAAACAAAACCAAACAAAACAGTTTATATACAACAAAACATTACGTTCGACCATTTGCTGGTGTTGCACCGACTTATGATGTCTAGGATGGTCCAGGCCCTGACACACAGAAACCTCCCTTCATCCATTCTCGACATCCAAAAGTCACACACCAAACAAAACACTACGTACAATACGTTACGTACAAAACAATACGTACACAACAAACCTTTTACACCAAACAAAACAATTCATATATAACAAAACACCCAGCCAAGTTGCCCAAGCAACCTCACTGGAAGGGGGGGGGGAAGAGAAAAAGAAAAGGGAAACATAAGAAAATTGCATGGTAATGGCAGATATATACATAAATATATACACAAGTTCAAAATGCTACCTACTACTACTATCTAGCTAAAGCCTAGAGTAAAACTAATCCCTACTATTACAATTCTAAAAGCAATTCTCAAAAACAACTAACCACTGTCTAAAGAAGAACTAGCAACTTAAAAATAACGTGTAAACAAATTCATCGTAGAACCAATCTTTCCTACACAAGGAAGCCCGAAGCCATTGGTCTACATAAACAATATCCATATTGATAACATTAAACTAACACACTCCGCTAAGGCCCCAATGAAGGCAGACACAAAGCAAGCGATACTCAACATGACGTTGCACGAAACAGCACACACATTAATTTTAAACAACCTAAAACTCGAGGCAACTAAAATATACTAATCTAATTACTGTCTAAAACAACTGACTATTGACTAAGCCAATCCTAGTCAATAACAACACATCATAAAACAATCAAGTAAATGCACACACGCATTCACACTAGTTTAGGAAACACTCCTAAACACACTGACCTAAACCACGTGGTCCGAAACACACGCCACGGGTTTAGAAAATAAAAAATACATTTAAAAAAATAACAAAATAACACACCACGTGCATACCAGACATGCTGATGCTCACTATCTCGTTTTAGACGAAAATGAAAGAAAACGAGAAACATCGACAGTCGCATTCATACAAATCACATAAAGATAAAGCATAAAAAAACAAATACCTCCACGCGTGAGGTGCGCCACGCGCCAACACAGAAACCTGACCCGACCTACATCTCGCCGCGGGTCAAAAAGGAAGAAAATCCCCCGACCGGTCAATTTATACTGACCGCTTCGGACGGAAGGGGACCCCGTGGCTGTTCCCCATTGGACCACCATGCACTCCTAGATTCGCAACAAATAAAATTAATACAAAATAAATAATCCATTCACCCGCTCATATATTTATATATATATATATATATATATATATATATATATATATATATATATATATATATATATATATATATATATATATATATATATATATATATATATATATATATATATATATATATATATATATATGTCCGTTCTCTTTAGGTCAATTATCCAACCCAGTATATACCTAAGTGTGACATAAATGTCGCTCTTCACAATTGTGGTGGTGAGATGTGTGTGCTTGTGGGGAAGAGGGGGGATAATCAACTCAGAGTGAACATAGCGTCAGTTTTTAGATGACTGTTCTAAACATAAATATATATTACACAAATATATATTACAGAAATAGATTTAAATAAGTGGCAGTGGTATTATGACAATATTTTTTAAGAGGGGTCCGTGCGGGAAGGGGGGGGGGTTGTAACTGTTTCATATAATTTGTAATCGTAATCACTATCACCCAAACTGTAAGAATACTACTACTTCGTCGTGATGACGTTGTTGACCTTGTCAAAATTTCCCCACCACGACGCAGTTTGCTCATAAGTAAATTTAAATAGAGGTGCCACGTCAGTTGTATTTGTTTCTGTATTTTATTTTTTTTTAAATTGATCACACGATTCAAACTGTATATATAAAGTAATTATGTGTGAAGTTTTATGTATAACATTTTCTAATTCAATTATTCGTAAGTAAATACATTATACAGTTGCCTTAAACTTAACACCCCTCTTGCCAAGTGGTACTACCGTAGAGGTTTTTTAACATTGCAATGCATCGTAATGGTTATTTTTAGAATGGCAAACTGATGCAACTGTTAATACGTGTTGTAAACTTAGACACTACTAGACTAGTACAATAATGCTTAATTGCTGCATGAAAAGAAATCTTGTGATTTACATAGATGTGCCGACCAAACATATTTTTTTTACAAATATCATTGTTTAAAACTTTGAGTTTAAAAAGTGTCCAAAACGGCGCCACTTTGCTGAAAATGGCCAGAGGGGGAGCGGCCGCTCCCCCTGCTCCACCCCCCCCCCCTGCGTACGCTACTGGTTCTGTAAGAATTTGTGGAGACTATAAAGCTACACTGAATAAGCAAATAGAGCTAAATAGGTACCCTATTCCTAACATTGAGGAAATTTCTTTGAATTTGGCAGGAGGAGACAAATTCACTGAATTAGACTTTAGTCATGCTTACACTCAACTAGAACTGCATCCAGATTCAAAAGTCTATACGACAATAAACACACATAAAGGACTCTACCAATATGAAAGACTATGTTTTGGTATATCATCCAGCCCTGGAATTTTCCAGGCTGTCATGGACAGTATTTTTAAGGATATTCCAAATGTTTGTGTGTACTTTGACAATGTGTACATAACTAGTAAGAATGACACTGAACATCTTAAAACACTTGATAAAGTCTTGAAAATAGTTGGTGAAAAAGGTTTAAAGATAAACAAAGATAAATGTCAATTCATGCTGACAGAAATTAGTTTTCTTGGTTATATATTAAGCAAGCAAGGTATCAGACCTCAACCTGAGAAAACAAAAGCCATTAAAGAAGCACCCAAACCTGAAAATACCCAACAACTAAGAGCTTTTTTGGGCTTGATAAATTACTATGCAAAGTTCATAGGGAATCTGTCTGGTAAACTATCACCACTGTACAAGCTGCTACAGAAAAATGCAACTTGGCACTGGGGTAAACAACAAGAAGCTGCTTTTAATACAGCAAAAGAAGCTTTGTCTTCTGACACCTTACTAACTCACTATGACCCAGGGAAAAGACTTATTTTAACATGTGATGCTTCACCTGATGGTGTAGGAGCAATCTTATCCCACATGGATGAAAAGGGTGACATACCCATTGCTTTTGCCAGTAGATCTTTGAACCAGGCTGAGAAAAATTATTCTCAGTTAGATAGGGAAGGCTTAGGCATCATTTTTGGTGTTAAGAAATTTCATAAGTTTCTGTTTGGTAGGAAGTTCACCATCTTTACAGATCATAAACTATTGCTAGGTTTATTTGGAGAAAACAAAACCCTACCTGAGCATGCCTCACCAAGAATTCAAAGATGGGCTATCACACTAACTGCATACAATTATGAATTGAAATACAAACCTGGATCTGAGAATAGTGCAGATAGTCTTAGTAGATTACCTTTAAAAAACCAAAGCCTTAGCTATGTGCCAGAAGATGTATTTGTTCTCTTCACTATCATGGATAACTCCAATATAAATGTGAATGATATTAAAAGAGAAACACAAAAAGATGAGTGCTTAATAAAAGTATATGAGTACTGTAAGAATGGTTGGCCTGAAGAGTCTGTGAATGATGACTTAAGGCCATATAAAATAAGAAAAATGGAGTTAAGTCTAGAAGATGGATGTGTACTATGGGGGTCAAGAGTAATTATCCCCAAAATGTTACAAAAAGAAGTTTTAAGAACTTTACATGATACTCACCTTGGTTCTTCCAAAATGAAGAGTCTAGCAAGATCATGGTTCTGGTGGCCACATATGGATGCTGATATTGAAAAATATGTAAATGTTTGTTCAAGCTGTGCACAACATTCAAAGCAACCAGCTACAGCACCTTTGCAAAACTGGGACTGGCCAATCGAACCATGGAAACGTATACATATAGATTTCGCAGGACCTTTCATGAACAAAATGTTCTTAATTGTTATTGATTCACATTCTAAATGGTTAGAAGTTAAAATCATGAACACAATCACTGCAAATGATACCATTATAGAACTTAAGGAAATATTTTCAACTCATGGATTACCAGATCAAATTGTTTCAGATAATGGGCCTAGTTTCACAGCTCATGAGTTTAAACTGTTTTGTGTGGCAAATGGTATTGAGCATATAACCACATCCCCCTATCATCCTGCTGGGAATGGTTTAGCTGAAAGAGCGGTAGGCATATTCAAAACCGCTATGGTAAAAATGAGTACCGGTAACAAGTTTTCTCTTAGAGAAAGAGTAAACAGGTTCTTAACCAAATACCGCACAACTCCTCATATAACAACAGGTGTTGCACCATGTGAATTGCTATGTGGTAGGAAAATTAAAACTCACCTTGATCTACTACATCCAACTGTTCAAAGGTCTGTTTCCCAACATCAACATACACAAAAAGTAAATCATGACAAATCATCCATTGAAAGAGAATTTGGAGTTAATGAGAATGTGTATCTAAGAAATTATGGGAGAAGGGAAAAATGGAGGCCAGGTCAAATTGTTCAGTGTACAGGACCTGTGTCTTATAAAGTAAAAACAAATGATGGACTTATTGTCCGTAGACATGCAGACCAGTTAAAAATAACTTGTGCAGATAATAAGTGTGAATCTGTCAATCCCACCAAATCTGAACAGTTCACACCAACTCAGTTTGTTCCACAACCAAGTTCTGTTGATATGAGTGAACCAATGTAAATTCTGGAGTTAATGATTTAAATCCTAGACCTCCTGAGATAGAGAATCCAGATGGTCAGAATCTTGAGTCACCAAATCAAAAGCCACTGAGAAGGTCAAGCAGGACAATCAAAGTCCCAAATAAGTTAGACCTATGATTTTAAAGGTCAAAAGGACTTTGACATCATTGTTTTGTATTTTAATTAAGTTGTAACATATTGTGCATTGTTTGTAAGGGTGTAATCTACCATAGTGTCCATGTTACAATATAATTGGTGATTTTAAGATACTGTCAATTGTTCTATTGAGAGATGTGTTGTGTTTACTAAGGGTAAAGGGATGTAATATATTGGGTTTTGTGAGGTCAGGGGAACTCACTCTTCTTGTATTAGTTATATTTATAATGTTGTTATTGAGTGATGTCCCTTGTATTTATCTATTGTTACTTCCTGTTCCGGTCTTCCATCATGTAGTCGAAGGCCCAATAAAATATATATACAAACAGCATGGCTTCTCGTCAGTGTGTTATAATAGAACAACTCAAATCCACCTCAGGTGTGTTTCAAACATACTTGTTCTATGCATACATGTTACTTAAATTCAAAGAAACTTTGCTCCCCTACATTTTGACATACTTATCAGAGGCGTAGCTATGGGGGGGGGGCGGCTGCCCCAAACGCCGACCCTAGGGGGGCGCCAAAAGAGGTGGAAAAAATTTTAAAAGCTGATTTTATGGTGCAGTTTTGAATCATAAACAGTCTACACTGCTTTGCATACTGATTTAACTGTTTTCTACCTTGATTATTAACTGTAAAACATATACTCTTAAGAAACAGTGACCGGCAAAACCGCTTTCCAGCTTTTCCGAAACTAAAATCGGAAGAATTTAATACTATACTAGATTGGTGAGTCGATAAACGTTACCACTTAGATCTATACATGAAACCAATTGCATTAAAATGTATTGTACGATTGTTTAACCGTAAAATATGTTAGTGACTTTTATCAAGATGGTGCGGGGGGAGGGCGCTTTTAGGCTAAATAAAATCGCAATATTACACCGGATTTTGAGTAAACAGCCTTTAGCACTTCGAAAAGAAACTAATGGTACAAAAGTGCATTGTACGATTGTGTAACATTTTTAAAAAAGTTAGTTACCTTAAAACCCGCTCTACAAACTTTGTCCAAGATGGTTGGGAGGTGTGAGGGGTGGGGGCGCTTTTTTCGCGAACAAAAATCGTAAGTATTTGTACTGGATTGGTGAGTAAACAACTCTTTTAACACTTAGAAAAGAAACCAATTGTATTAACGCGTAATGTACAATTTAAATAGCCAGTTTTGTTAAGAAATGACGTGACTGGAAAATTGTAATATTCTTACGATTCTCTCATCTTCAACGAGAGAGATCAGATACTTTTACTTGATTGCATCTTGCCAGGATCACTGTCTTAATGAGAAATAAATATCACGGATTCTTGAATCGCTATCCGATCAGTAAAATAGCATACGGTCGTAGCAGGTGGGCGAAAGACGATACTCTTGCCGAAATTTTAAGAGCTAAAAACTTAAGTATATTGTACCGGATAGATCATTTTCAGTGTTTCTTCCAGACTTTTTTCTCCGGGGGGGCACTTGAAATTTTCGGGGGGGGGGGGGGGGGGGGGGGGCGGTAGACTTTCTTCGGGGGGGGGGGGGGGCGGACACTGTTAAAAGTATATATTTTCTATATAAATTATATAAATTTCATTTCGTTCGGGGGGGGGGGGCGGTAAAAAATTTTCGGGGGGGGGGGGGGGCTTAGCCCCCTGCCTGGAAGAAACTCTGATCATTTTTGTTTCATAACAAGTCCTCATACTGCAGTTTTCATATAATTAAGGCCACTGGACCTACTAAAAGATGTAAAAAAAAATTGGTACAACACGACAACAGGTGATGCTTTGTCACTTTGTTCAACCTAACTGATAATTCAAAAGTATAATACACTATTATCGAAATTGTTCTAAAGACACAACCAAAAGTAGACCAAATAAGCTTGAACCTTTTACAAACTACACTCTAATGCAGTGGTTCTTAACCTTTTTAAAGGTACAGAACCCTAACAGTTTCACATGCGCCTTCACCTAACCCTTCTTAATAGTTTTATTGTCCACATTGACAAAATTTTATCGTGAATCACATGAGTCGGGTGCGTGTCTTGACCTCCGCCGAAGCTCTGAGACTTACACACCGAGCCTCTTTGGTTCGATCGAGCCCAGGTTAAGAACCAACAGTGTTTCTTTCAGACTTTTTTCTCCGGGGGAGGCGGGGGTGGCGGCACTTGATATTTTCGGGGGGGGGGGGGGGGCGGTCTACATTTTTCGGGGTGGGGGGGGGGGGGGGGGCGACGACAATAGTATAAGTGTATGTTTACTATATAAATTCCATCTCGTCCGGGGGGGGGGGGGGGATTTTGGATTTTCTTCTTTTTTTTTCGTTTCGGTTTCCTAAGGAGCATAGGCGTTAGCAACACTTCGTCAACTCACTTGATTTTTATGAAGATAGAAGCCTAATAATACAGCCTCCCACTTCTCTAGTTCAAACGATTTTCTTCAGGACTTTTTTGTCTCCTTCTCTTCCTCTATCTGATATTGTGCCCTAACCAACACTTTTCCCATGCTTTTATTTCATTCTCCACTGTCTGTTATCTACTCATACAGTAAAAGAGACTTCACATTTAGCTACAGATCCTGATTGATTTTTTTTTGACAATGCATTTGAGTTCCACATTGTCTTAAGAGTGTTAAAACGCGTTTCATTGCTGTTGATTATAATCAGAACGTCATGGGCGGTGCCACTATCATTAAACCGGTTATTACTGCTTATTCAGTCAGTACAATTAGTTTTGTAACTGTTGTTGACTGTGTGCGAGAAGGCAGCGCACATCTGCGAAATCCAAGTAATCGAGCTGTTAACATCCGTTGGATTCCAGTTTGTTTCCTCTAGCTCGTTTAGTTATTCCATCAGTCAATCAACGAAATACCCAAGTCGTATTCCAATGCGGACAATAAATGTCTCTGATAAGTTGCTCTTGTCATTTGTATGACCTTATTCTAACAAACTTATAATCCAACTATGTACCATATCACAACAGATATCGTTCTGAAAATGGAACATAAAAAGCTGGTCTAAAAAAATTAGCGCTTGCTACAAACCACCCTGTAAATTAAATCAGGCATATTTTTTTTCTGACGTTACTAATCTTTTGTAAAAGGAAAACGCATCTCAATGTAAAATTTTAAGGAACGAAAATCATACACTGTAACTATTAAACCTTGTCAGGAATGTCGCACACACACATATATATAAGGGGGGGGGGCGCCAAATTGAAAGTTGGCCCCGGGTAGCTACGCCTCTGATACTTATCAAGTAGAATATGTTCTTTCATCAGACATGTTTTAAAAATGTACAAAGTTTGTATTTTTACTTCCACTTTAATTTTTTCAGAAAGTGACAAAAAAAAATAATTCATAAAAAACGTTTTAATAACAAACTTTTATGTAATAATGCACTAAAAAGTAGAAAATAAATTATAGACTACTAGATTTAAATAACTATAAAGAAAAGCGTGGGTAACTTTGGTATCTATTGGATACCTTTACTAATGTTAAGGAAGACACCCACACTTTTCTTTATAGTTATTTAAATAGTAGTCTATAATTTATTTTCTACTTTTTAGTGCATTATTACATAAAAGCTTATTAAAACGTTTTTTATGATTTTTTTTTCACTACTTTACATGTTTTATTTACACTAGAGTTTCATGACTAAAAACCATTGCGCGCCTATTGAACGTGATGACGCGTGTGGTGTGGTTGGATAGACATGCCTACTAATTCGGTCCAAATTTTAATTAATTCATAAAAAAATTATTAGGCATCCAATTAAGTCAAATTTAATTTCAGATTGCATTGTCTTCATGTCTTGACCCACGTGCCAACTGAGAACCGTATCTGTCAAGTAGAAGTGTCCGAATTTTCGCTCCGGCGTTTCGATCTAGACAGACTGACGACAGACAGAGGAAGTGAGTTAAATAAAAGCTTGTAAAAAATTTCTATGCAATTAATTTAAATGAAGGACTTATTTTTGAGGTTTGAAAAAAATTGAGTATGTTCTCTCTGTATGTGTGTTTGTGTTGAGTTCAAAAGATTGTGACATACTTTTACAGATATAACCTCTCAAACATGTCACTTTTTAGAGTGTTCGAAAAATAAGTTAAAAACCAATTTTTTAAAACGTCATAACTTTTTTACTATATGAGATATATGAACAAATTTAGTGCCCACTATCTTAGAATCATGAGTTCTTGACAAAGCAACTTTCAAAAAACCTCTGGGACCTTTAAAAAAAAATCAGTTTGACACATCTAATAATAGTGTATGAACGCCCAAAATTTGCACATTATCTTCTGATACAGACTTTGGCCTGTCACACTAGCTGGTAAAAGTGAAATCAACAAGTTTCTGACTTTGGCTGGTGATATTCATAATATTGGCCATTACACAAAAAAGATTCGGCCATAAAATATAAGGGGCAAATATAATAATATATTAACTATTCTTACTATCGCCCCTCACCCTCCTAGATATTTCAAATGCCCAGGACCAAAATGACTGAAAGGAACACTCAAGCTATATTGGTTAGTATTAATAAAATGGCTACGGCTCTTGAGTAGTTCAGGATAGTTTATAAAAGCCCTAACACAACATAACATTTTTTAGTTTATTATACGTAAGTTATTTGATTTCAAAATTTCTAAACATCTAGTTTCATCATGTAATACTGTTTTACATTATAACAAACTAAATTTACTTTCAAATGTATAATAGAAAAATTTGATTAATAACATAAAGGAAAGCCTTTTTTGGGACAAGCACCAAACTATAATATTAAAGTAGACATACACAAGGAAAGAAAACAACAGAAACCAAAAACAAATACTTATTTATTACTTTCAAATGCAATTGCTACAATTAAGTTTCAAATATGTTACATGTAATAAAATGTTCAATTCTCTAAATATCTGTAATAACTTAAGATATTACTAAAATTGAAATTTAAAGTTGTGTCATAAAAATGCATTAATTTACATATTTTACAGATAAAAAATCAAATGCAGCAACTTTAAAAAAGAAACATCAAACAGTCAAGATAACATATTACCCAAAAATCAAACTCACAAACTGCATTCTGTGTATGTCAGCATCTGACTAGTGTAAATTTATCACAAATAAAATAATAATAAAAAAAAAAGCTGACTTAAAAATCTATTATCTAAAAGTGTCATATGTTTTATCTTTAGTTCTTGTGTAAAGAAAAAAAATTATAAAAATAAACAATTGTTGAATTTGAAATTAACAAACAACTTTACAACTTTTATGACTTAGTTGACATACACATTAGTCAAGTTTTACAAATTACAGCCACAAGCCTGAAAGAAAAATTTAATATACATCCAGTTATGGAAAAGTTATTTTAAAAATTCAAATCCTTTATAAATTCTTAATATTACTTCGTTAATAGTAACTAGGTGTCACAAATAAATCTTAAAAATTAAGGTGTCAAGGAAAGCAAACACCTTTTTAAAGAAATCGACATCCATGTTTTGTTAAATAATAAAAGACATTAAATAAATGAAATAGTAACACTGATCAAAATGGTATACTATAAGAGTTACATAGGAACAATGCAGTTGTATAGCACATTATAAAATATATTCAAGTTAACTATAATTTACAGGTTTTTTCAGTTATCAGATACACAGCAAAATTTTAATCACTTTATATAATCAGGTCACAGAATTTTTACAACTTTACCGAGCTCATAAATCACTGATTCATAAATACATTTCTTTTTGTTCCAGTTATCCCAATAATATGCTGGACATAGACTAACCTAACAGAATAACAATTTTAAAATGCATTTTAGACTATTATTAGGAAATATTCAAGTGGCAATCAAGGAGATTACATTTTTTTACAAATCTAGTACAAAGCTGCTAAAACACATACTTATAAAGACCAATGCTTTTCATTACCAACCTGATGTATTTGTCATTAATTAAATGAAATTTAAAGGAAAAATCCAACCCAAGCCTCCCTGATGCCAAATAATGTAAACAAACAAGGTCATGTTGACATCATAAGTTTTAGTGCATTACAGTAAATGTAAGCAAAATATTAGCTTTTAATTTGTAATATTTGTTTTACGCGACCAAAAATGAGATGCTTTAGAACACTTACTTACAAATGCCACATGACAAGATATATTCTTGAAAAGCTTAGCACACAAAAAATGGCGGTCTAAGACAAATAATAACCAATCCCAACTGGTCAATGCCATTGTAATTTATTAAATGCACACATTTTTTTTTACCACTTACAATATTACAATTTAAAATAGTTAAAATTTAGATTGATCTCTTACAACCAAAATGTGTTTCAATTTGCTCATGTGTAATCAATTAATTTGTCTGGTTTAAAGTGAATATTCTTCTAACTCATAAAAATCTTAGCCCAGTGAATGAACTAGTAACAAAGATTAAAATGATACTTTATTCTTATGAAAAAAACATATAATGAATATATAAATGTAATTGCCAAAGTGGCTAAAAATGTGACAGATCTAAATTCAAGAATATTTGAGATTTATAATTTTTTTTCACAATGAACAAATAGTAAACATAACGTTAAAAACAAATATTTACCAAGTAGTTTGTATTTAAAACTTTTCAATAGTAAACTCAGTGTGTCAGTTTAAAAAGAAGCCAATTAATTCAAATTATCTGAGACCTTTAGAATTATGTTTCCTAAAAATGTTTAAAACAGCACAAAAAAAAACCAACAAAAAACTAACAAGAACTTAAAATGCAAGTCAAATGCAAACTATAGACAAAAAAACAAAACAAACAACAAATGACGTAAAATTACATCTTAATTTCCTAGAAAAAGATATGTTAAATACAAAAGACCACAAAATAGGTCTACGATATCCGGACTTGTTTAAAAAAAATTAAAGTAAATAAAACTGAATACTATTCATTTACAGGAAAAGACAATTGATATGATGCAGTATCCTTAAAATCAATTATTTACTAAACTAATTGCAAAACAAATGCTTAACTATAACTTTACATCAACCAAATGAAAACGTAGTTTCTTGATAGATATTAAGTAATTACATAACATGGATACTTCAAGCATTCAAATATCAATCATTCACATTTAATCCTTTACACTGTTATGAACTGTTTAAATAACACTTGCAGGTAATTTATCAAACACATCATTCTTTCCCTGTTGCACACTTCCCCGTCTTCGTGGTAAAGTTGGATATTCAGGACATCCATTGTTTGTTAGAAGTTCTGTGCATTCAGACGAACCTGAACTTCGTGCATACCATAAAGCATTTCTACCTTCATGGTCTACAACTTTAACATTAGCATTGTACTGTAAATGAAAAAAAAAAAACAATAATGGTGAGTGAAAGGAGCATAATGGGGAAAAAACAGCAGTTGAGAAATATTCCTATACATGGTAAAAAAAAAACAACTTAGTATTTTATTTATTATATTAAAATATTCATTGAAATGTACACAAACCATGGAGTAAATAAAAAGATTAAAAAAAGGAAATGTATCATTAAACAGTTTTAGTAGGCTCTGGAAAAAAACTTTATAGTTAAGCTTTTTTTGAATTAATTTGTGTGTATCTAAGTTAGGGTACTTAATGGAAAATATATATGCATCAGGGACTCTTCTTAACATATGGTTGCCATGAAAATGATGGTCATCTTGAAAAAAAAAAACCCTTTTAGTGGAGATCTCACGGTTAAAATATATAATCATTGATACTTCTTTACTAACTCTAATTGAAAAAACTCTCGAAATATTATTTTTGGATTTTCAAAATTTGATATGGTGAACTATCATTAAAATTAAACTACTGGTATTGCACCATACCAAATTTTGAAAATTTGAAAAAAATATTTCGAGAGTGTTTTCTATTACAAAATCTAGCCAGCTGACTCTATTCAATTTAGTAAAAAAAATGATCAATGATTATATGATCAATATATATTTGTTCATTTTGAACCTAGTGACCTCCACAAAAAAGTTTTCCCCCCCAAAATAACTACTGTTGCAGGACAACCATACTTTCAGAAAAGTCCCAGATGTATGCAAATGTTTTCCTTTAAATATCCTTACATAGATATACCCAAAAAAATAAAAAAGAATTTTTTTTTATGGAGCCTACCTCCTTAATTACAATCCAAATTATAAGCAATTCAAAGATATGTGAATAGTTTAGCTACTATTATGCATTTCATATTTATTAATATGCATCACCTTTACTATTATGCATTTAATATTTATTAATATGGATCACCTTTGGCAAACAGTAACAATAACAAAGTTTTATAGCAATAGTAGAAGGTTGTAATTTTTAAAAAATGAACATAAAAAAGTTGGTAAGGTTAAAAATTCTGTTACTATTTGCTCTTAACATAAATTATTCTGATAATTACCCATAATAACAATTGCACAAAAACAACATTCCCCAATGCTGCTGCAATATGGAGTGCAGTTCTTCCATCATCTTTGCTGTATGGAGCATTAATATCTTCTGGTTCTGCATGACCCAAGATGACAATAATATTTCTGATATCTTCTCTAACAAGAGCATCAATTAATTGCTGTGAAATAAATTAAAGTAAAATTAAGGACAATGTTTTAAAAAGTCAGAGTTAAACCCTACTTCTATGTAAGTTGTAAGCTGCAGTTCAAATATCAGCATGGGGTATCAACTTGTGCTGTTAGTGATTTCTAGATACCATATATATAATTTTCATCTGATTAGAAATTGAGTTATTTATAGTTAAACTAGCATACTCGTCCCATGTGTCACTGCAGTCTCACACCATGTTTACACTTATGACATATATATTATACATTTAAAGAACGCAAAGCCTGCCAAAGTTATTTTTATCTGGAAAAATTTTCTCCATACAACATGTATACTTTAGCGTCCACACTAACAGAACATATTATTTAAAACATTTGGTGCGGAATAGAATCAAGTGATAGTTAAACAATGCGTGTTTAATAGTGCGGAACATTAGTACTTTATAAATTCATATGCATTTTTTTATAAATCTGAAATAGCATAAAGTATTACTTACAGTAATCGGAAATTACAAAAAATTTGACAGATAACGGAGAATTAGATCTTTTAATTATATGGGAAATTTTGTGTATCTGAAACAGTACTCTAGTTATAGGCTTTTGAAAAACCAAAAGTTCCACTTCCGGATACTAGAAATTGCTGAAAAGTTGAAACAGATGTACAAATTTGATATAATACTTATATATGAAATTTCATCAACCTAGCTGTAATGGTACTCAAGTTAACCTGTTTACACACACACACATATCCAAACACACATCCACACACACAGACATACGGACAAGATTGCAAAACTATGTTTTTCCAACTCAGGGAGCTGTAAAACGTTGAGATTTTTTTTTACTTTTTTCTTTTTGCACGATTACAAGACTTTCTCTATACTTCGTCTATAGAAGAAAGTAAAAAAAAATCAAAGCTATTGATTGCTGTTAAGTCCTTTCTAACACAATTATTTCAGCTGATGTGGCCTTTGCTTATGTCATTAGATTTCTCAGAAAGTAGTTTTTATTTATCAACAGATGTAGTTAATAATTCCACTTCAGCAATCAGTCTTAATTTTTTGTGTGTCTTGAGTTGGGCCAGTTCATCATCAAAAAGTATCTTTATAATTTTCTTTGTCTACATCTTTGGCCTTCTTATTAGTTTGATAAACTGTTCCAACAGCTGCCAGTAGATATTATAAACTAGAAGAAAATTGAGTCTTCTCTAGGCTTAGAGCTCTGAGTTTGGTCCACCCTTTTTTAACATAAAATTTCTTTATTAAAAACCCCTTTCCACAGTAACTTGGTCATGTGTGAAGATTTTGAATTATTTTTAAGGAATTTATCAACGAAATCAGTTGCTGCTCAGTATCAAAATTTTCTGTTCCACCAATATTACCAATAAGTCTAAGAAATTTAGGAATAACTTGTAATTATTGTCACAAACATTTAACACATCAAATAAATAACAATAGGGAGTCAAGTGCAATAAAACAACTGATTGTAATATTTTCATGTGCTAATTAGGAAGTAATTAGGTAAAACTGAAACAAGTTATACCATAATAATGGATCTACTTCTAAAGCTATCTTGAACTAGTTGAAAATCCCACCATGGATCTTTAAGATTCATTATTTCATCACAGCAAATAAGATCTACAAAAAGTCTTTAATGACTATACCTTTATTGATTAATTCTAAAGATATTTTCTTTATAATAATGAAACCAAACATTTAGAAATAATTAGGCCCTGATAAATCGCTGAAACCAAATCAAAGCAGGCCTACTGTCTTATTTTTTGTTAGCCTTTCACTATATTAATCATTTAGTAACCCCCTTTTACATTCGTCATATATACCTCTGAACATGACAAAACTAAGACGATGTAGGTATTTTATTAACGAAAATAAGGGTGTTTGATGGTTTGTTATGAAGCCACCTATATTGACACAGTATGCAAGTCCTACTGTCCCTCCCCTGAACAAAATACAACTAACGAGATCTAACTGAAAATAGAGAATTCTGAGTAAAAAGCTAGGGAATTCGGAAAAATTCGGAAACTTGACCTAGATTCAATCTATCTAGTTTCAACAGACATAGAGTTATTGGCCAATAGAGAAGAAATGTGCATTATTGATTTTCAGATTGAGTGACAACAAAGCAATGAACAATAGCTCTAGTTTCAGTAGAGCCAATTATATAGAGGTAATAGAATGGGTAAGGATGGGATAGGATATGATTAAGATTAGAGATAGGATAAGGGTTAAGGATAAGCTTATAATTTTGGTTAGGAATAGGGTGAGAGATTTTTCTTCTTCTGTGTTCTTAATTTTAGTGTTAGAAGAGATTTCCTTTAACACAATTAAGTAGACATATGTCAACTTGTTATGTGCCATATATAGACCATTGACTCTGATTTCATCCTGCTTTCTTTTTGGATTTGCTTCCATAGCTTTGTACAACCAAGAACAAACTACAAGGCAGCAGTTGTTTGATTTTGGAGTTGTCTCTCCAGCTGTCTAGCTTCATCTGCCAGAGAATTAAGGAAGGAATGTTCTATTTTTATGAGTGGGGGATTTGATAAAGAAGATTTTTCTGTTTAGCAATCACGCCAACCCTGAGTTAGGGACGAGATAGATATAGGGAAAGACAGGGATAGACATTGGTATAATATATATATTCAGTAGTGGGTGATTATGCAGTGATTGACAGTAGGCAATTGAGCTGGAGGCTAGTAATATGAAAGGGGGTGGTGGTGGGTGGAAAACCTTCTAGACCTGGGTAAAATGTCACATTTTCTGTTAAAATTTATATTGAATCTTAGTGCTTTATCATACAATTATTAAGAATTTCAAGTTAGGTTTTAATAATATTGGCAATCCAGTACATATTATTTAACATATAATGGGTTCTTGTGGCTTTATTTTTTTTCCATTTTTAAAATTTTTGCTTAAGTCAATGGTATGCTAAGAGTTGTTACAGAAGTGGGAGTCAAAGTATCAGATAATACAGCTAAAATTTGAACACACTGCAGGTTAAAACTCACAACCAGAAATTAAAAGTTATGATGATTTTGCTTTTTATGGAAGGCAAAGTATAACCATAACCGCAATAATGTATTATCTTACCCTTATAGACAAAATTGAACTAATAGTCAGCCCTGGTGTAGGCTATAAAAGGCATTTAACTAATTAAAGTGAAATGGGACATACCTGATTAACTGGAATATCTATGTAGGGTAGTGGTGGTAAAAATTCTTTAATTTCATACTTTGCTCTGATCCATCTTTCTTTTTCTTCCCTAGAAAATTGTAACAGAAGTATTTTATTGATATCCTAAAAAAGTAAACAGTATAAGTTCCATTTAGGAGGTAGGCTTCAGAAAAAACAAACTTCTTAACTAACTTGTGTTTATCTAAGTTAGGGTATGGAAATTATTTGCATACATCTGGGACTCTTCTGAAAGTACCTTTGAATTTAGAATTAATTATAATGGTTTTTCACCATACAAAATTTTTAATGAAAATCAAGCTTGCAGACTCTCTTCCATGGCAACCATATGTTAAGTAGAGTCTCTGATGCATGCAAGTATTTTCCTTATACACACAAATAAATAAAAAGGGCTTATTAATAAAACAAGTTTTTTACCCCTGAGCCTACACCCTTAAACAGTTTTGTAAGTTTTTCAACTATTTTTAACAGAGTTTGTCCAACTTTTAAAAATGAAAATACAGACATTTAAAAAATAAATAAATTTCAGATATAATATAGATGTTTTAGTATTTTGTATTATCACTTTAATTACAGTATGGTGAAATTTATTTTAGGCAATTATGCCTCACTGGCGATCACCCACTGAGGTAGTGCATTTAGGGGATGATCCTGAGAGAACAACAACAAACACACTTTTAATTTATAGGTGTATATCAGTGAAGCACAGCAGAGTGTAGCCACCCCGAGAAAAATTTATGTTGTTTGATGACATAAAAAGTAAAAATTCCCCTTTCAAACCTGACGATCTAAACTTTGGACTAAATTGGTACCTTTAAAGTATGTTAAAACCGAGTTTCAAGATTAGCCACAATCCAACAAAAACAAACAAACAGACTTTGCGATTTTTAATAAAACCTTATAAAAATATAAGAGTACTACCGCAATGTAGTCTGTGAAGGCTTCAGTTTTCCTTTGATATTAGCTTCCCATACACTGTTGACAATACTGTTACCGATTGCAACCATAACTTTAACGATGTCATTTCTGTTAATATAAAAGCATTTTAAAAATAGCATCTTAAATTAAGAGAATAAAAAATAGTGGAAATTGTAAGATGTTTGCCCTCTATAAAATAGGTTAGTATTTTCTATTACTTGTCTAAAATGCAATCCCAACAGGCAGGCTAGATAGCTTTTTGCAAATGAAAATTAAAAACATTTTCCAGACATAAATGGAAAAATTCCAGACTATATATACATTAATGTTTTAACAACTATTTACAAAATACAATTACAGTATAATATAAATCATTCATTTTAAATAATAGAGCTAATGTTTATATTAATCTTTTACAAGCCAATTGGCAGAAAAAATATTGTTCATTGCTTTCTACCCTAAAATATCTCAGAAACAAAAGCATTGATTTTTCCCTATAATGCAGCTATTTTAGAACTGGGGTTTTAGAGGGTTATATAATTAACTGTTCGTTATTATTTTTCAATTATTTAAGAAAAAACTTACGGCCATTCATCCAGATCTAGAGATCGCACTCTAGAAATATGTGTTCCTAGATTACGGTGGACTCCTGAGCACTCTATACAAATTAATGCACCTAGATTTATGCTTGCCCAATCAGGATCTAGCAAAAATTGGGAAGAAATGTTTATATTTTATTATTTATCTAGTTTTTTTTAAAGAAAAAGAAACAGCTTTTTGGCGGTTAATGGCAACATATTATTAGTTCCTTGGTTACAAAGTGCTGTTTTTACTAGAATTTGTTTCAAGAGTTAATTTTCAATTGTTTTAAAAACACTTACTTGATGCAGAACAGTCTGCACACAAATTGTTACCACGAGCTGACCTAATAGCTTGAATGCCTGCAGGATCTGAGTGGTTTTGTTTCTGTAAATAAAGTATAAATAAAAATATGAATTGCTAAGTCATAAAGGAAGTTATTTTGTAATTTGTACTTTAGATTCCCATATTGATGGTCTTGGTCTCAAACCTTCTTAACTCAGAAAATGTAAATTTTACAGGAGAGACAAAAAACTGATTATTTCATTCTGAATCACTCAAATTAAAACTATTTTTAATTATTTGTTCGAAGAAACTCTTTACAGATTATACTTTAACGTTTTAAAATAATTTTTGTCAATAGCAGTTTTAAAAAGTTAGATGGTTTGCAAGTTCTAAAAATCTCTGCGCAACCCACTATCCCTGCGCAACCGACTTAGCAATTTTGAACCGAGAATTTCGGTCTCAGCCACTGTTGTTAGTTTTGTCTAAGGAACGTGATTTAGTTATTCGTATGTTGTAATTTAGTCCTTAACACTTGATATGAACTAGACTTTTATTTTTGGCTTGTATTTTTATCTTTTGAGTATTTTTTTCAATTTTTAAAAATTTATTCTTGAAAAAAAAAAAAAAAAAGACTAACAATCAATTTTGTAAAATGATTTAAAAATGAGGCAAATCATCATGGAAATGATGTAGGTCTGCAGGAAATAAAGGTTTAAGTGCTTATAGGTGCTCATATTTGACAGCTTTTATCTTTCTTCTACTTTTGTAAAACTGGTCAGGGACTAAGGATGGGATCTTAATGTTGCAACCCAAGTTTATATATTGCCAACTATCTGCTAATTGACTGTGAAGTAGCTAATAGCATCAGGGTTGTATTGCAGTGTCTGTCGCATTGAATTCTTGAAAGGCCAGACTGTCTGTTGAGAGAGGCTGATCTCTTGTATGGTTAGACTTGACAGTTGAGAGAGGCTAGTCTGTTGTACTGTTAGACTGGTCTGTTGTGAGAGGCTGGTATCTTGAAAGATATCACTGATCTTTTGTTGGTAAGCCAGACAAGAATATTTTAGTGACTACTAAAATGGCATTAGTTTGTTGCTTGATAGCTTGAGATTACTAGCTAACTTAAATGGCCTTCTCACTATGTATGCTGTATGTTAGCATCTGTAAATTCAATTTCATATAATTTGATTAAATAATTTCAAGTTTGATCTGAAATCTAAACATGTAATGCTAATAACTGTTGCATGCTAAGTAAAGTTTTTATGTGTTAACGATTGAAGCATGCAAGCTATTTATTAGTCATTGAAATATTAAGTAGGCTACCTTTTTACATTTGAATGTAAGTTCCAAGTAGTCTAATTATGTTGTTTAACATGTAGGCCAAACATTTTGTAACCTACCATATAAAACATTTCTTAACACGAAGAATAACCTCAATTTAAAGCTAGTAATGAATTAAAAATAATTATATTTATTTCTAAATTGGTCTCTAGATCTAGATTAGATTCTAGAATTTAGATATTGTGTTAGCCTAATAAAAATGGAAACAAATCAGTTTGGTTCTTGAAAAGCTAATAGGAAATAGGCTATGTTAAACACATACTCTTTGTTTATTATTCTTTAAAATGATAGAATATTATATAATAGATAACATAATTAATCTAATATCCTCACCTATAAATACTTTGATTGCTGTGGTGTAAAATAGTGGGATTAACGCGTGCGCCTGCGTTGCTGATCAAAAGTGTACTGACAAAATGCATGATTTGTTTTGTCCCAAGATTTTTAGAGCTAGAAATAATAGCCGGCTTGTTCAAATGATTATATCTCGATAATCATTATCCAGATTTCTATAATATTTTCAGGCATTGATTTATGTAAAAAAACAACTGATTTTTTTTCCTGAGTTAGACAGTTTGCAACCAAGACCATCAATATATTTAAAACTAGATATTCTGGGCTAAACAACTTATTTAAGATAGTAGAGAATAACTTGCAGAAATTTAATTTTAGAAAATATAAGTATATTAGTTTTTAATAGTTTTAAGGCCAGATTACTGTATATTATGCAGTATTGAGAATAGGCTGGAAAAGGCTATGAAAAATCTTTTTAAAAATGTGGTGAGCGATACAATTTTAGTTACATTTTTAAAAAACTTAAAGCTGTTTGGGAACAATCAATTTCACTCATTTTCATATTTTTATATTAAGTATAAGCAGTTGAATAATTGTTAAGAATTATTTTATAAGTTCCAATATTTTAAAATGATAATCACAACAATTGTTTTCCATGATAAAATTACCAATGGTGGTCAATAGCCTAGTAATGTATTTACATTAAATAATATAGCATCCCTTATCACAGCAACACCCTGACTCTACTAATCCAAATGAAAAATCAAAGCGTTTGCTAAAGTACTATTATATTTCTAGTAATTATTTGTTTGAATATTTCTAGCCTTAATAAAACCAGAAGTCAATTTGTACTTATTAGGCCTACACAAATGTTATAAAATACGAGCCGATCTTCAGTGAATCATACGGCGCTATTTAGTTGTTTTATTTTCTACTTTTCAGTAATTCATAATTTGTGAATTCAACAGTTCCAATGCTGCCAATGAAATTATTTGCTTTAAAACACTAAAACCCTCCTCCCTCCCCCCCCAGGTGAAAGCAGCCTCCTCTTAGTTACCTCCCCTAAGTTTAAAATAGTTTCAAACTAAATTATCTGCCCCTAATAGGCGTTACTAAACCCGGCTCTACGATTGTAAACATTTCGCGTGAACCACAGCTCACCAGACCATGTAGACCATGTGGGGTAGGGGTGGTTGCGATATTCCTTGAGAGGAAGAGAGATATGCCTAGAGACGAAGAGAGGGGACTGCTAGGCGCGCTTACAACTTGGTGTTTTCTAACGTCTCCAAGAAGAGAATTATATATATAGATTAAACTTTGGTTGCAAAATATGCTTTCTAACAATAAACATTTGGAACCAGCTTTTCTAGTTTATTGGTCTTAGTAATATCAAACAGGAAGTGACAACACCCTCATAACAAAGGTTGCTTTTGTTTTGTGGGCTACATGGGCTGCTTAAGTTGATTCTCAGATTTGAATAGTTATAAATAAGGACATGGCAAAAATGTTTCTGTTTGTGATAATTTCAGTTCTAACTTCTAAGTCCATCAATGAATGATTTCATGCTTCATAGGAAATTGGAGATACTCACATTGTAATAAAGTTCTAATATAATAAATGCATTACCAAATTATAAAAAGTAAAGATTCACTTTTGGAAATGAGTGTCAATAGAGAAGCATATGAAGGAATTGTGTAGATAGATTTATGTCTAGCCACTTTTACTTTCTCTAACTTGAATTTAGGTACTAATTGCTTGGTTGACTCAGGGATGCCTTGCTGAATAATTTTGAACATTTTCAAAGTAACAGTTTAGTCTTACTTTATTTTTTCCAGCATCATTTGCTTGAAGGCTAGAGAGAATTTGCTGCTCAATTGCATCAACCCAGTCATCACGATCCTAAAAGTAAATAAAATTAAAATTTGCATACATTTTGTTTATATAGGCCTAATTCTAAAAAAAATTTAAGTGTCTATTTTAAATATTTTTCCCTTTATTCAACATAATAAAATTAGATAATAGGCCTACACAATTCAATTTCCAATGGACAAAGTCAGGAACATGTTCTAGGAGAGAAGGGGAAGTGGCAAATATAGAAAAAGACTGCTTTATATTTTTATGCCTATATATTATATAGGCCCCCCTATATATATAGGCACCTAGACCTATGTGTGTGTATGTATGTATGTGTGTATGTATATATGTGTGTGTGTGTATATATATGTGTGTGTGTATGTGTATATATATATGCCTATATATAATATCTGTGTATCTGTCTTTCTTTTATGCATTACTACACCTTTCATCCGATCACCATGAAACTCCTAGGGAGGTTTCTGAGGAAAACTTTTTTTTAATTTCACAAGGGCGGGGCCCCGATTTTTCTCTATATACAGTATATAAAAAATAAAAGTCGGATGCGGTTCAACACCGTTCATCCGAATGCCATGCAACTTAAGTTAATGAGTAATACTCCTGAGAAGGTTTCTGTGAACAAATTAATTAAAATTTGATATGGGGGCCGCCGCCCATATTTATTTTAGTTTTAGGTTTATCAGACTATTCAAAATGTCTCACAAACTAAGTACCATATTAACGGTATCGATACAGCATTTTCATGTTCCTTCGTTTTATAGGAATTAGGTTACCAAATTTTATACATTTTTTTTTCTCAAAGAATTTTAATAATTAAAGTACTTAATGAGTAGATTCAAAGATGATAAATTAACCTTTTTAAAATTGTGTGAATTGAGCTAATGATGTGGCCTGTGCTACTAATGATTGAATTAGGTATACTATAACTCAACACAAAGTTCGAATTAAGTTATAAAAAGAATGATTTAAAAGTATAAATAATGACACTAGCTTCGATTTGAGTAAGCTATCTGATTTTTGTTTAATTTTTTAATTATGAAAATCAGCCTTGTCGTAACGCATTATAGTAGGGGCTTAAATCTAAAAATCGAGGAAAGCGGTATCGCTGATGTTTTGCCGCTATATCCATTGGTATTTATATCAATGAAAATAAGAAAACATTCAGACTTAATTTGAATTTAGTGGGAGTCTGTACATTTTTACTGTTATTTTCACCTATCCTTTTACTTTCTTCTCCAGACGTTGACAAGCTGTAAAACCCGACTAACAAAATAAACCCCCTAGGCCTGAGTATTAAAGATATAGATACTACCGTTCTCCACTTTTGTTTCCGTGATATTTGTAATAAAATATGTGTACACTGACAGGCTTCAGTTATTTCATATTCCATTAGTTTATCTTGCTAAAGAATAAAACATACTCTTGTAAACAAAGGCATATTTTATTTGCTTGATACCCACTCACACTCTGATAATGATTGTATGAGGGGGAGGCTTTCTGAGTTAAAGACCTTTGAGTCTGGTGCTAATGGAGGCGAGCGAGTTGACGAGATTCCGTCCCCAATGTTGTTGACATGGAATAAAAACGTGCTTTTTTAGATTTAGACCGTAAAAAAAAATAAAAAATAAAAACTTAAGCCTAAAATTAATTTAGAAATTTTATATTTTTAGAATAAATGTTATAAAAGTTGCAAATCCAGAGAACTTGAAAATAATTTGTTGAGTTTAAGGCTACATTTCTATTTATTTTAATCAAGCCTAAGTTATAACCGGATGTTTCACTTTCGTAAGACAAATATTGATTGGCTGTACAGTAACTTAGTGATCGATAACTATTTGTTTACAAAACTTTGCAGATCAAGTTTTTAAATTACAATGCAAATTTAAAACCCCATGACCTAGTTTTCTATTTTTAGCTTACAATGTGTACAATAAAATCAATGGCGGCCTATCCAATAGCAGGATGCCATTGTTTATGTCGCCATTACACGTGAAAACCAAATTGTTTTTGCTTTTTTTTTCATTTTTATTTAGTTACCGAAAATATTATAAACATCAAATACATCCAATCTTTAGTAAAGTCCGAAAAAAACCAGACAGAGAGGATCTTATAACCATATTAATTGTAACTACGCTGTGCATGATTTTTAAATGAATTTATACACCTCTCGAATACCTTTGAGACTTTTCTCGCTCGTGTCCATTGAGTTGCCACAAGAACAAGACTAAGACTTCTACTTTTTGCCCTAACAACCAACACATACTCTCCTAAGTCACATCCTTATTTATTTAGGCATTTAGAATCTTTTATTAATACACACATACTCTCAAACCATCAACATCTTTATTAAACCCATACAACCACACACATACTCTCAAACTCATTCAATACACTAAAGTCCATTCACAACATACCCCTCTCCTTTCTTCAGCTGATAATACATATATGAACTATCAAACCATTATCAGCTGCAAAAAAAATATTTTTTTTAAACAAATGCATACAAACAATATGCTAAACATGCAACAACTACTAAACTAACTAAACTGATAGTTTGGTACCCGGCCTGGTGACCATAGGTCATCCCAGGACCACACTGTCCCTCACGTTCAATACCAGGTGGCAAGATGTCATATTTAAAACTGGAGGCCAAAGCCAGGCAGAAACACTCTTGTCTACCGTCTGTGTGAAATGCTTGATTCTTGATAACATTGCTGATTGTTTCACGCCTGCTATGTTCAGTTATCTAGTGCCACCCAAAGATTATCTCTTAACTGACATGCTTCCAATAAGTCAAAAACACTCATATATGTTGCACTGTACTGATCTGTCTATGATACCGTTTACCTAGGAATTAGGAATGTTTATTTTTGTACTCAGCCAGTTTCTTTTATTTTTACTACTACTATGATGTTTGAGTTAAATGATTGAATTTAGCCACTTAATAGACCACTTTTAAATTTAATAATTGATTAATATCTTGGTATAGATACTCTATTCAGTTATAAATGCATTAAAAAATTCTTATTTGAAAATTTATAATTGGGCGCCCACTCAGAATTATTTCCCATTCGCCTTTTTTTTCTATACTCTCGGACGTGACCAATTATTTTTTTTTTTTACACTAAAACCGTCATATCTAGAGAACCGTTTAACCTAATATCATAGATTTGGTATCATTTTTAAGCATTTAGTACCCTTAATACAACCATTTGGTTATTTTGTCATTTTAATTAATTACAAAATTTCATGCAAATAGCTAATATATATATTATATATATATATAATTAATGACCTGCTTAACATACATCTGCAACTACTAATGGACCTGGAGGAGCTAAGTCAGCAAGAGAAGAAGAAGATGAGGAAAGGCTAAACAACTATAAGAACTAGCTCAATATTAGGATTTGAGGATAATTTGACAGCTCTATGTTTACCCAGGTAAAGAAGCAGCGCCAGTAATTCCCTTTCACTATGTTCATAAGTGTACATCATCATCATTCTAAGTGTAAACTGACATTAAAAGCTGAAGCTTTTAATAGGTATGTGCACAGTAAAGGAAAAATAAAGAGAGTGGGAAGGAGTTATAAGTAAAGTGTGGTGAGTGTTTAGAGCTGCAGGGAAAGCAAGGTATATTTTGAAAATTAAACCTGTGAGCAATATGCAGAGAAATTACAATTTATTTATATTGTATTATTATAAATTTAGGATGTACAGTTGCTAAAGGTAATATTTATCAAAAAAAGAAATTATTTTTTATTGTCAACATGTTAAAATGAAGTTTAATGATGTACACATATAGTTTGGGAGTTTGGACTACAATCCAGGATAAATAGAGAAACTGAAATTAAGAGAGGACTGACATTTGTGTTCAGTGGTCAATTAGTTTAAATTATTAACACTGGCATGGTACATATAAAAATACATTATTATTTAAGTAATTTATTAGAGGTGGGGGGAGCGCGAAGATAGAGGTAAGGGACAGAAGAATTTTTCTTAACTGGATGTACTTCCACAGAGGAGAATTAAAAATTCCTTTAGACATTTAATTAAAATGAAAAAGCATTTAATATATTTATAAAATAAAATACCTCCCCGCTGTGAGCTTCAAAATGCCATTGTTTATTCTCTAATGATACAATAACAAATTCATAGCCATCAGAATCTGAAATAAACAAAATCAGGTTATAAAAAAATAAAAATAAAACCTGGCTTAACTAAAAAATATATTCACTACTAATACATTAATAATAACAGTTAAATAAATAAAAACTAAAGGAAAAACTGGGTTGCAACTGAATCATATGAAGTACTGAATTAGTTTGGGCATTTTAAAGGTTTTTTTTTTTACTGAACAAATAATGTATGTAATTTGTTGTTTATATTGGTATGCTGATGCTGTACTTAACAAATCTGCCCCCCCCCCCCCAATAGAAATAATAAATGGGCAGGTGTTCATTCGGTTATAAATAAAAATATAAAAATGGTCATTTGGGTGAAGAGGTTAGAACTAATAAAAAATATTTCTTTTACTGTGATTAAAATAATGGTATAAGAAAATTTCTAATATATGCAATGTGCTACCATGTCATTTTTTGCTTTTAAAATAGACAATGTACTTTGCTATCTAGAAAATAAGACACATTTAAGGACATGGGTGGCAGTAGTTTTTATCATAAATCCTTAATATACTTGATCTATAAAAAATAATAGCTGAATCTAAAAATGACAGTTTTATGGCCCTGAAAGCACTGTTTCTTTATTTAAAAAAAAACCAAAAACAGTAGTATGTACAGCTGCTGTTTTCTTTTATTTTGTTGTAAAATTAGCGATTTTTTGACCAAGAAAACTAATATTAGGTTTCATGTAGCCTTTTGTGTTTCATATTATCGGAAAGGTCTTGACTTCCTTTTTTTTTTGTTTTAAGATTAAACACAAAATCAAAACACTCATTTTAATTTGATTATTTTTCCTACATCATAACATTTTTTAATTTACTCAGTCAGGTGTTCCTGGATATGCACATTTTTAAATTTGATTTTTGCATTAGTTTAGTAAACAGTTTGTGAGTTCAGAATTGTTGCCAATACTTGTATATAAATACACTGAAGCTCAGAGAAACATGGTTTTATGATAAGGATTGTGAAAAAGAAACTAGTTTACTAAGCATAGCTACATTTAAAATACCAGTAACAACTATTATTGACTTTCTTAAATTCATATTTGAAACAACGAGTAACAAATGCACAATAATTATTATTAGGCACTATTCTATTTTTATAACTACAACTTCTACTAAATTTAGATCTACTTCACTTTATGTTAGCATAGGAAATAGAGTCAGCATGTATTTTAAAATTTTTGGAACCAACTAGATCAGTGGTTCTAAACCTTTTTTGTGCTACTGAATTCCACCAGCTTCAACTGCACATTCACCAAACTCTTCACAATAAGAAAACTAAAATGAGATTTTTTTTTTCAAATAAAAAAATTAAGCAGGCCTTATAGATAAGAATGTCAAACTGATTTTTTAAAACAGTCACAGAGCTTTTTTGAAAGTTGGTGTGTCAAGAACTCAAGATTCTAAGATAGTGGATACCCAATTAGTTCATACGAGCCGACCCGCGGCATATCATATCTATTTAGTTGTTTTAATTTCTACTTTTTAGTAATTCATAATTTGTGAATTCGACAGTACCAATGCTGCCAATTAAATTATTTGCTTTAAAACACGATCAGTAGGTTGTTAAAGATGATAATCCCCCCCCCCCAACCTCCTTTCCCCCAACCCCTACCCTACACCCCCACCCATGAAAGCAGCCTCCTCTTAGTTAGCTCACCTAAGTTTAAAATCGTTTCAAACTAAATTATCTGCCCCTAATAGCCGTCACTAAACCCGGCTCTACGATTGTAAACATTTAGCATGAACCATGTGGGGGTGGGGTTGTAGGGATATGCCTAGAGAGGAAGAGAGGGGGCTGCTAGCACGCTTACAGCTTGTGTTTTCTATGGTCTCCATGAAGAGGATTATATATATAGATGTCTCAAGTAGTAAAAAAATTATGACGTTTTATAATTTTGTGTTTTTTTTCTTTGACATCCTAAAGTGCCCTATTTGGGGGTTTATATCTGTAAATATATATGACGAAGACTCAATCTTTTGCACTCAACACAATGACAATTGCACAGAGAACAGACTAAATTTTTTTCAATCCTCAAAATTAAGTACATCATTTACATTAATAGCATTGAAATTGACTTTTCTCACATTTTGATAAAAGTAAAAAGAAAAGTAAAAAAAAAACACAAATTGTGGACAAAAAAAAATCGGCAAAACTTTTCTGGTGAAACAGTATACTTCATAAGTATATCAAAATTTTGAGGATCAACAGTTCTTTGAATACAAGTAGCGTGTATGCTTATGATATGTACGTTTGAAACATGGTTAATTAACCAGAAGATTGCAGGGGTTCACAATCTGTCAAAAATGCATCTTTTTTTTAAAAATTACAAAAAAAATTAATTATGACACTAACAGTAAATCTGGCTATATAAGTTAAACTTTTAATAGTACAGTAATGGTGTTAGACTGCTTTAACTGCGATTAAAAATATAGATAAACATACTGAGTTCTTGTCCGAAAAAAATGTCCTATTTGTTTTTCATGGTCTGGTTACATCCCTGATTGTTACAGATTATTCTTCTGAGACTGACTCAGCGAACTCCTGGGGTACGATTGAACCCAGGTTAAGAACCAGTGAACTAGATCAAAGAATTTGAATGGGATGAGTGGGGGTTAAAATGTTGCTTTTGATGGCATCATGGAGGTCCTTCAATTACACTTACCTGAAAGCGTGATAATTGTTTTGCCAATTATACCATCTGATTGCAATCAATATATATACATACAAATGTATATATACATACAAATGTATATATACATACAAATGTATATATACATACAAATATATATATATATATATATATATATATATATATATATATATATATATATATATATATATATATATATATCTGGACTAAAGAAACAATTGGCACGCTTAGAAACCCTTTCCATAGCCACAACTAACATAACACAAGGTGAGGCGTCAGTTTGACAGAGTGAGAGAGGAAGGTGGCACAAAAAGCTAACATTGGAAAATTTGGTATTTAGTTAATCTGTAATTTATAGAAGTGGGAAAGTGCCAAGAAGAAACAGTGTCAAAAAATATGGAGCCATATGATTTTCTTTTCTATACTGTATTTTAAACTTTTATTGGACAAGTGGTATGTATAACTATCATTTTATTGATAATTTTGCACAACACATTTGAAATAGTTCTAATGGCACTAGCTCTTTTATAAGGGACTTGATGATTAAGCCAATAACTATGTATTAATTTTTAGCTGTTACAAATCAAGTGTTTCTATTACTGTAAATAAAAATACCCCAAACAAGTTTTGATTTTCTAAATAAATTTTGAAAATAAGTACTTACCATCTCCATCACCAGGATTTGAATTTTTTACACCTCCACTCTTCGCTCTACGGTGTCTCTTTTTTACATTTGGTGTATCTCTACTTGAACTATTTATACCAAGTTTAGGAAGCATCGGAGAACGCTCTGGACGAGTTCGTGGCTGATCAGGAATTACTGTTAGATGAATTTTAGAAAATAATATTTATTAATACTGTTTAAAAAAAACAGGTTTTCAATTAAAGGAGAGGTAAACTTATGTTAAAATCACTCTGGTTACCAGAAAGTAGATTTGTTTCTGGAATCCAATAAAATTGCTTGTTAAAAAAACCTTGTGCTGCAGTAACAAAGTGTGCTTTGTAAAAACTTTGATTGTAAGTTGATCAGCCTGAGCAAGGGTGAGGTAGAACATCCCCTTGGTCATAAGCCAAGCATCAAGGAGCATGATGATGTATCCGTTGCACAACTGAAGGGACACAGGTGCCAACCTGGTTTGAATGTAATAGCCTACCAAATCCCTATTGTAGAACACTCTTTTAAAAAAAAAGAATGCCATAGTGCAAACGGAGGAGACTGGGGTTTTCTTAGTCACATGACAGTCGCTAAAATATGTGTGCACCTGATGCTGTTTCTGTTTTTAATTGTAATATTAAAGTGGATTTACTCCAACACAATTAACTCAAAACTAACTCATTAATTGTCAACATATTATACGACATTCTTAAAGATATCACTATACTTTGCAAATAGCACACAAGGTGTTAAGTGAAGAATTGCTTTCAGTAGGTCCACTATATATAAATTATTCCCAAAGTATTTTCTCCATTTTTGACATTTATACACTGTTGCATTCAAAACCTAATAAGCCATCATGGCTAAAAATTTACACAACAATTCAATTTATACAAGTGATTAATATAGAGTAAAATACTGCTTACAGACACACATAGCAAAGCAAACCTGAAACTCCTGATTTCAATTGGGCACCATTAAGTAACCGAATGACATAAAACAAACCAAAAGTACAGTAATGCTTCACAATATTTCATGGTATTAACATGTGTCATTTTGTATTCTTACACACAGAATTTGAAATATTCTTGCTTTTAGTCTACCTGCTGATACTTTTTTCCCCCCAGAAATTAATAAGCCTGCTTGCATACTGAGCCTATTTTATTTCTTTAGAGTATTAAAAGAATAAAATATACATTATATGCTGAATATTATGCATAAATAGTGTGTTATTGTATTTTCAATAATTAATTGATACTAAATGTTCCCATGCCCGCCCCATTGCACTACATGTATTGTGACTCGCCTCTCAAGCCTGCCAGGTCACATGGTGCACCAGGAAGCCCTAAGACAATATCGTGCTTTCTCCCTCCTTACAGAATTAGCTAAGATTACAAATAGATTCTAAATTTAATTCAGGCAGAGTAACAAAAAAAAGCTAGTCTGCAGAAAATAACATTAACCTTGACATTTACTGTGAGCTATATACAGTGGTACCAAGAGATATGAGTGCTCCAACATAGAAGTTCTTTAGATATGAGCTGTCAAGCGAGCTAAAATTTGCTAAGACATACAAGCAAAATTTAAGATACAAATAACCTGATTTGTGGATTTAACAGTTCCTAGTAAAGAAAATAAAGATTGTGCATAGAGCTACTTATTGATTTACCTAACTCATTTCTGAAACATTCTGAAAGGGAGGAAAAATCAAACCTCCATGGAATTGAATTTCGTGTAAAGTGAAATTATTTGACAAAGAAATTTTTATAAATGAACATATGACATGTCAAAAGCTGGGGTTTTACACAAAACATTCAAAAAGAGAAGCTACAAGACAAAAAAGGTTGTGTATGCTGTGTTGATTCATCCGCACTCCAGTACTTTACTCTAGAAATGTTAAGTAAACAAAACTTAAAAAGTCTCGTGGTGCCTTTTGTTTACGCTTTTTTGGCATTAATGTTATTTTTATTTATTATTAGCCATCCTGGCCAGGTTCTGCACAGGCTTTTGTAAAATACTTATCTGTAAAGGACTGTGACTTGTGTGTTTATTAAGCATCATATACCAGGTGCTGCCTTGGTTTTGAGAATATATTACATTTCCAATCAATGTCTATAAGCTAATTAACGACATGTGAGAAATAAATACAATCCTAAACCTCATCCTAACTACAAACATAAACAAAACATAAATTAACATCGACATAACCTTCTTCCCTCCTTGCACTTCTACATTTAAAAGAACAGCAACATACACATACACAAACAAAACATAAACCCTAACCCTCACTACAACCTCAACTATTAACATAAACCCATACCAGAGTTTCTTCTAGGCATCTCTCAGAGGGGGGGGGGGGGGGGAAGAGCCCCCCCCCCCCCGAAGAAAGTCTACTGCCCCCCCCCCCCCTAGACTAAGGCTAGCAATGGTTAAAGACACATTTATAAATGTTAGTTTAGTCTCGCAAAATGGTTTCCAGCTAAAAATTACTGTCTATTGGATAAAGACAACTGCATTTGAACTTAAAAGTGTTGCACCAATCTGATTTTCTATTAAGATTAAGTTTTTTCAGCGTTGGCTAAGAATACAAAAGTAGCGGAGTAAAATGACATTGCGCCCATATGATTTCTAGCCTAGCCTTCACAGCAGTGGACATTGTACCATCTACGCATGCGCAAAAGGTGTTAAGGGCCATAAGTGTGTATAAATGCTCAGGAGTCTTGCTAATTAAAACAATTCTCAAGTTTTGGTTAGGTTAGGTTTTGGTTAGGTTAGGTTTGCCTGTTGCCCCTCCTGGGACATAGGTTGCTGTGCTGGGTTAATCTCTCCAACTGTCCCCAGGTGTTTCCAAACTTCTTGGTGTCTTCTTCCAGGTTGCGTCTCCAGGTCTTTCTTGGTCTGCCTCTTCTCCTCCTGCCCTGTGGATTCCAGGTGAGGGCATGTCTTGTTATGCTGGATACAGGCTTCCTGAGTTTGTCTCTTTGTCTGCATTTCTGTAGCGAGTTGTTTTTTCTGATATAAGGTTGCTGACCTTATGATCAAGCCCCAACCTGGAGGACCTGGGTGCTAGCTTTCGTCTAACTCCTACCCGCGCAGACCTTCTCAGCTTGGTTGAACCTGCCAGGAGTTAACACTCCCATCGGGGTACACAAGCTGCCAAGCCACGGCAAGGCCCTAGCACAAGGTGACAGATTCTCAAGTTTAAAAAGGTCTTTTTTTTAAAACTGCAAAGCCAGAAATTTTAAACTCAAATTCTGCAAATCCGGAAAGTGAAAAAAAATATGATTCTCAAATTCAGGATATCCCGGAAAAGTGGCACCCCAAATGATCCACACAAGAATAACACACACAATACACCCCCACTGTCACAAGTTCTCTCAAGTCTAAACATGTATAAGAAGTTTCTAATCTGGCTCTGCTTTCTCTTCTCTAGTTGTGCATTGTTATGTACCCTCAGACATTCAACACCTGGCACTTGTTACTGTGATT